>NC_069698.1:51795970-51953984 GCF_023699985.2 Odocoileus virginianus
CCCTCCCCCTTTATTGCAAAATAGGTAGAATTTCTTCACCGTAAAGGGCAATGTGGTTCAGTGAAAATTTGGGTCTAAAGTCCAGCTTTGCCGTTAATTACTTGGATGAGTAGCCTGGATTTTAGTTTCCTCATCTGAAAAATAAGATCATATATGGCAAGTATCCTGTAAGGGCACAATAAGTAGGGTTTCTGTGTAGATGTCTTTGGAAGATGTGAAATTAGATCTGTACTTTCTCCTGAAGCAAGCTTACCCTCTAGTTTGAAACTGTAAGTGATTATAATAAAAAAAAAAGTTAATCCAACTGACAGGTGAGATTTGTTCAGAACCTGGCCTGTGCTGTGATTGCTATTTTGACAGCCTCGGTGCAGTTCATGCCCTCTAGGAGTTTAAATCCAAGAGGAACAGTGATATGCATGCAAAGATAGCTCATATAGTAGAATGTAAATTGAGGGTCTTGAGAAATTGGACCGATCATATATTGCTGGTCAGAGTGTGAAATGATGTAGCCATTTTAGAAAAAGTTTGGCAGTTACTCAAAAACTTAAACACACAGTTGTTATGTGACCAAGCAGTTGCTCTCCTGTGTATAGACCCAAGGAAAATGAGAGTGTGTGTCCACACAAAAATTTACACAGGAAGGTTCATAGCCCTATATTATTCACAATAGCCAAAACAGTAGAAATAACCTGATTGTTCATCAAATGATGAATGGGTAAACCAGATGTAGATCCATGTAATGGAATATTATTCAACCATAAAAAGAAATGTACTGATTCATGGAGATTCATGTACAGCATGAATGAACATTAAAAGCATGATAATGAAAGAAGCCAGTCACAAAAGTCCAGCTACTGTATGTTTCCCTTAATATGAAATGTCCGTGCATGAGTTCTGTAACTTCAGTGGTGCCCAACTCTTTGCAACCCTGTGAAATGTGGCTCACCAGGCTGCTCTGTCCATGGGATTCTCCAGGCAAGAATACTGGAATGGGTTGCCATTTCCTTCTCCAGGGGATCTTCCCAACCCAGGGATTGAACTCATGTTTCCTGCATTGGCAGGCAGATTCTTTACCACTAGCACCACCAGGGAAGCCCATGAAATGTCCAAAATAGGCTGACAGAGACAGAAAATAGGTAGCAGTTGCCAGGGAATGGGGGAGTAGAGAAGGGGAAGTGATAAATAGAATATTACCTGCCAGATTAGTAAGCAAAGAATGTCACAGTCATCAGGGATGCAGCCACCACCTGACAGTGAATTGGTGAATCCTGAGGGAAATAGAGGAAAACAATATAATGGGAAAAACTAAAGCTTTCTTCAAGAAAATTAGACCAAGGGAACTTTTCATGCAAAGATGGGCACAATAAACGACAGAAATGGTATGGACCTAACAGAAGCAGAAGATATTAACAACAGTGACAACAATACACAGAAGATCTTTATGACCCAGAATACAAAAAAGATCTTCATGACCCAGATAATCACAATGGTGTGATCACTCACCTAGAGCCAGACATCCTGGAATGCAAAGTCAAGTGGGCCTTAGGAAGCATCACTATGAACAAAGCTAGATGGAATTCCAGTTGAGCTATTTCAATCCTAAAAGATGATGCTGTGAAAGTGCTGCACTCAATATGCCAGCAAATTTGGAAAACTCAGCAGTGGCCACAGGACTGGAAAAGGTCAGTTTTCATTCCAGTCTCAAAGAAAGGCAATGTCAAAGAATGATCAAACCAGCACACAAGTGCACTCATCTCACATGCTAGCAAAGTAATGCTCAAAATTCTCCAAGCCAGGCTTCAGGAATACGTGATTGGTGAACTTCCAGATGTTCAAGCTGGATTTAGAAAAGGCAGAGGACATATGTAAATCCATGGCTGATTCATGTCAATGTATGGCAAAAACCACTACAATATTGTAAAGTAATTAGCCTGCAACTAATAAAAATAAATGGGAAAAAAGAAAAAGCAGAGGAACCAGAGTTCAAATTGCCAACATCTGTTAGATCATCAAAAAAGCAAGAGTTCCATAAAAACATCTACTTCTGCTTTATTGACTATGCCAAAGCCTTTGACTGTGTGGATTACAACAAACTGTGGAAAATTCTGAAAGAGATGGGAATACCAGACCACCTGACCTGCCTCCTGAGCAATCTGTAGGCAGGTCAAGAAAAACCAATTAGAACTGGACATGGAACAACAGACTGGTTCCAGATTGAGAAAGGAGTACATCAAGGCTGTATATTATCACCCTGCTTATTTAACTTATATGCAGAGTACATCATGAGAAATGCTGGGCTGGAAGAAGCACAAGCTGGAATCAAGATTGCCGGGAGAAATATCAATAACCTCAGATATGCAGATGACACCACCCTTATGGCAGAAAGAGAAGAATTAAAGAGCCTCTTGATGAAAGTGAAAGAGGAGAATGAAAAAGTTGGCTTAAAACTCAACATTCAGAAAACTAAGATCATGGCATGTGGTCCCATCACTTCATGGCAAATAGGTTGAGAAACAGTAACAGACTTTATTTTCTTGGGCTCCAAAATCACTGCAGATAGTGACTGCAACCATGAAATTAAAAGGTGCTTGCTCCTTGGAGAAAAAGTTATGACCAACCTAGAAAGCATATTAAAAAGCAGAGACATTACTTTGCCAATGAAGGTCCATCCAGTCAAAGCTAATGGTTTTCCCAGTAGTCATGTAAGAATGTGAGAGTTGGATTATAAAGAAAACTGAGCACCAAAGAATAGATGCTTTTGAACTGTGCTGCTGGAGAAGACTCTTGAGAGTCCCTTGGACTGCAAGGAGATCCAACCACTCCATCCTAAAGGAGATCAGTCCTGAATATTCATTGGAGGGACTGATGCTGAAGCTGAAACTACAATCCTTTGGCCACCTGTTGGGAAGAACTGACTCACTGGAAAAGACCCTGATGCTGGGAAAGATTGAAGGTGGAAAGAGAAGGGGATGACACAGGATGAGATGGTTGGATGGCATCACTGACTCAATGGACATGAGTTTGAGCAAGCTCTGGGAGTTGGTAATGGACAGGGAGGCCTGGCATGCTGCGGCCCATTGGGTCACAAAGAGTTGGACACAACTGAGCAACTGAACTGAACTGAGGGAACTCATAAAAGAAAGAATACCTACCATCTAACAGCCACCAGACTGCAACCATTCCTTACACTGAGCCCTGAGGAAACTCAGGGTGTGAAGACGGAAGGGGCTGGCCCCAGAGAGTTGAAGTGCGTGTCAAAGGAATGATTTCAGTAAGCCCAGACTCTTGTGTCTTCTCATACATTAAAAAGTGCTAAATTTCTTAACTTGATATATCTGGTTTTCTTTAATTAGCAGTGATCTTTTGATGTTTAGACTACCTGCCCTTTGTTGCAAAACGGCTGTATATCCTGGCTCCCTGACTTCACCTCCTTGGAGGCGTTCTCCCAGGATTACATGAGATGCTGCCTCCCACGCTCGAAGTCGTAAAAATTCCTACCGTATAAAATAGAACTCTCAACTTTTAGGCTGTGGATAACTTTCAGTTGTGAATATTTTTTAAGTCAACAGAAGTCTACTAAAGGGCACAAGTTTTCTTTGTGGGGTGAAGAAAATGCTCTAGAGTTGGATTGTGGTGATGTGTGTACAACTTCATGAATATACCACTCATCACTGAATTGAACTTAAAAGGGAGAATTTTATGGTATGTGAATTATATTTCAATAAAGCTGATATTTACAAAATGAGACTGTGATAAAGGCCATGAGGGAAGAGATGGAATGTGGCAGAGTGGGTGACATCACAGTGGAAAACCCACTGAAAGCTCAGCCAGATATTATGAAAAAGGTAACAAAGTGGCTGAGACACCAGTTTTGAAAAGTTACACCCAGCTAAGTTGTGGTTGGGTCTGTGTGGTCATTACTCTTAGGGCAGCAAGCTCTTTCAATCCCACCTTACCTGGACCACTGATGGCAGGCAAACTGGACCTGCTGCACAACAAGTGGAAAGGAAAGAAGTTAAAAGAGGAAACGTTACTGAATTCAAGCTCTGACTGCTTACCGCACAATAATTGGGAGATGAGATATTGAGGCAAGGAATGGCCACTTTATTCAGAAAGCCAGGTGTCCAAGAAGATGGCACTGTAGAGTACCATCTTATTGGGGTCTGGATACCAGTTTCTTTTATAGAACAGAGAGCAGGAAGAGGTGAGGAAGTAAAGTAAAAAGACCATTAGTCTTGCAAAATATCTCCTGGCTTGGCCAGCATTGGGATGAGGATCTGTTAATGCCTTTTTTTTCTGTAGCCACTCATGGGTGGGAAGGTTCCCTCCCACCCAGACAGGCCATTGTGAGTGTTTGCAGCTATAGATAGCATCCTTTCATTGATTATAATAAAAGCAAGAAAAAGCAAAGTTTAAAGTAAGAGAAATAGAACCAACCTGGAGTCAGATTTCACTCTTCCCTGTTACAAAAAGAGCAAGTTCCACTTCAGGCAAGTGGTGAAGACAAAGTTACCTGTAATTGACTATGGAAAGCAGTGAATCATTACTAAGACACGATGTCACGCAATCCTTCAGTGATTTCAGGTTCCCGTCTTTCTCTCTCTCCTCACCCTTGTACAGAGGGCATCATTGTGGAATTGTTTCTATGACTCCAGTAATGACATCAATTTTATTTGGGTGGATCTTAAATAGTTAATGAGGTGAACCTAAGCCAGTTCACTGGGTTCTCACAAACAGTTATTATTACTCCAGGTTCATAGATCTGGGGCTCAAAGAAATGGAATGACCTTCCCACAAGCAAACACACAGCAAATGGCAAATCAGGACACGAGCTTCTTTTCTCCTATCCCAGCACTGCCTCTGCCTTTTGGGGCTATCAGTTCAGTTCAGTTCAATTGCTCAGTTGTGTCCGACTCTTTGCAACCCCATGGACTGCAGCACACCAGGCTTCCCTGTCCATCGCCAACTCCAGGAGCTTGCTCAAACTCATGTCCTTCAAGTCAGTGATGCCATCCAACCATCTCATCCTGTGTCATCCCCTTCTCCTCCCACTTTCAATCTTTCCTAGCATCAGGGTCTTATCCAGTGAGACTGTTCTTTGCATCAGGTGGCCAAAGGATTGTAGTTTCAGCTTCACCATCAGTCCTTCCAATTAATATTCAGGATTGATTTCCTTTAGGATGGACTGGTGGGATCTCCTTGCAGTCCAAGGGACTCTCAAGAGTCTTCTCCAGCACCAGAGTTCAAAAACATCAATTCTTCAGTGCTCAGCTTTCTTTATAGTCCAACTCTCATATTCTTACATGACTACTGGAAAAAACAAAGGTTTGACTAAATGGACCTTTGTTGGCAAAATAATGTCTCTGCTTTTTAATATGCTTTCTAGGTTGGTCATAACTTTTCTCCCAAGGAGCAAGTGTGTTTTAATTTCATGGCTACAATCACCATCTACAGTGATTTTGGAGCGCCCCAAAATAAAGTCAGCCACTGTTTCCAATGTTTCCCCATCTATTTGCCATGAAGTGATGGGACCAGATGCCATGATCTTAGTTATCTGAATGTTGAGTTTTAAGCCAACTTTTTCACTCTCCTCTTTCACTTTCATCAGGAGGCTCTTTAGTTCTTCTTCTCTTTCTGTCATAAGAGTGGTATCATTTGCATGTCTGAGGTTATTGATAATTCTCCCGGCAATCTTGATTCCAGCTTGTACTGTAGGGCCTACAGGAAACAGAAAAAGGAAAGAACCCAAAGAAACATGGTGGAGAAAAGTAGAGGACATGGAAAATAAAGAGAAGGGCAGAGGAAAAGAAGGGGAAAGAGAGAGGTAAGGAGATTGAGATCAGAAAGTAAGAGGTGCTGTCAGTTCAAAGTAATGACGCCAGAGAGAGCTGACCCGGCAGGGCCCATCCTCACAGATGCAGGGCCAGTGCTGGAAGAGCTGCCTGAGGCAAGAAGTTGTTATTGTTTTTTAGTCGCTAAGTCGTGTCTGACCTCTTTGTGATCCCATGGACTGCAGCACACCAGGCTTCCCTGTCCTTCACTATCTCCTGGAGTTTGCTCAAACTCATGTCCATTGAGAGAGCTCTCAATATATCAGAGTGAAATAATGGAAGCTCTTGTTACTGGAGGGAAAAAGAAGCACAGCCTAAAACTTGATAATTATGTTTTATGCAGTGAACATACTAAGGATTTCAGTCAGGGAGACAGCCTCTCAGATTGCTCTGAGAGACTGCTTTGATGAGATAAGGGAGGAGCCAGAATATAAAGGAGTCTTTGCAAAAATAGATCAGAGAGAGATGATCTCAAGTGGCCTCCACTTGCAATGACTTGGAGCAGGGCTTGGGTTCCCAGCCAGAGATTGGGCTGGGTCACAGAGGGGAAAGCACAGATTCAGGTTCTGGCCTTCAACTTTTCAGAAAAGAATTTCCACAAAGACAAAGTGGTGAAGCAGGTAAAGTATTTATTAAGAGGAAAAGAGTACAGTACGTGTGGATAGACACACGGGCAGACTCAGAGGGCGAGTTCCTGAGTTGCTGAGTCTTGCCCTTGTGGCAGTTTGAATTACTCTCATGGGGCGTTTCTTCCGAGTTTTCTTTTGGTCAATCATTATGATTCACCTGGTTCACAGTCCATGTTTGCTGTCTCAGGACCCCTCCTTGTGTGCACACACATCTCTTAGCCAAGATGGATTTTACCAAAAAGGCATCTGAATAGAACACCCCTTGACATAACTCCACTTTGACCTGCAAGGAGCCTTTTCTGCCCATGTGTGGTCAGAGGTCTCCTGACTTCAAGAAGTGGTCTGAGTAGGGCCCAGCCTCCTTGCCTTAACTGTCCTACTATTCTCATCTTGGAGTTTTGATCCACAGGGAATGACTCTCCAATCACTTTACCCTGTGTGTGTGTCGGGGGGCATCTACCTCCTTCCCCAGTTGAAATATCAAAAGATTACTGCTGCTGAAGGAAGAAAACCAGACTTCTTAAGTTAATGAGCTGAGCACTTTTCTGTGTATGGGAAGATGCAACTGAATCTGGACTCACTGAAATCATACCTTTGATATGCACTTTAGCTCTCTGGGGCCAGTGTACTGTGCTTTCCCATCCTGAGTCTCCTCAGGGCTCACCTTTGGGGCGGCTGTCAGCTGATGGGTTGGTGGCTGCAGCACCCTTTGTTTACTGGTATGACAGGCAACTTTTTTCATTGACATGCTCCACAAATAGGATTACTGTCGTGCCTTCCACATCTGGGTACCCAAGGTTCTTGTCCTACTGCAGGTGACATCTTTAATAATAAAATGTCAGATTCTTCTTTCCATCTATAAAATAATTTATAGTATCTTACATCTTTAAGAAAGGTGGACACTGTGCCTTGTCCCTTCACCACTGAATCTAAAAATTAGCAGTGATCAATGGTCTCTCCCAAGGAGGGAAAAAAAAAAAACAAACAGAAAATGTGAGCTGCCAACAGCACAGGGAGAAACTAAGCAAAACAGATTGCTTACATATGAGTGTGGATGTTTATAAGGATGAAATCAAGTAAATTTGAGAGTGATCTTCTAAGAGCTATTTCACCATAAAGCCAGTATGAAATTCCTAACGCATCCTTTGGGAAATCATTGCAGTTCCTCTTTTTTGAGCAGTGGCAGTGGAACCTAGGAGCTATCCTTGCTTCCTGCTTTGGACTGTAACTAGGGAGACTACCCTCCTCATTGGCTCAAAGTGTTAGGGCAAACACTGACTGAAACCGCCCACCTTGACCATGTACCGTAGTAACCATTCCCATGAGGTATTATACATCAGGAGGTCCTGATAATAAAAGCAGAACTAATAAGCCACCATCAACGGGGAGAGTTCAGAAAACGTCAAATGGAGACACCAAGTGTCCTACCACCTCCCAGAATCCACCACACTGACACCCATTTTGGCTGAGCAAGACACGTACCACCAGGAGGGGCCCTGAGTTGGAATGATTGGCCAGAGGCAACCCAGGAACTAATCCATCACCATGAGAGCCAAGACTGTGAGCCATGTGGTGCGGCCATCCTCCTGGGTTCCCTGACCTTCCTGCTCTCCCTCTGGGTGCCCCTTCCCAATAAAGTCTCTTGCTTTGTCAGCATGTGAGCCTCCTCAGGCAATTCACTTCTGAGGGTTAATCAGGAGGCCCCTTTCGGGCCCTGGGAGGGGTTCCCCTTTCCTTCAACAGAAGGAGCAGATTTGATCCAAATCTTCAGATACCCAGAGAGGAAGGTGTCGACTGAAACGTATTTCCACAACTGAAAAGTTGAGTTCTGTTTCATTTGGCAGGAATTTTTAGGACTGGGAGGCAGCATCTCAAGTAACCCTGAGAGAACTGCTCTGAGGAGGTGAGGGAAGGAGCCAGGTTATATAGAAGTTTTGCAACAAATGGCAGGTAGTCTGAGCATCAAAAAGATGGTTGTGAATTAAAGAAAACCAGATATCCCAAGTTAAGGAATTGAGCAGTTTTCTATGTGTGGGCTCACTGAAATCTCCTTTGATAAGTGCTTCAGCTCTCTGGGGCCAACATCCTGTGTTTTATCAGAGCTCGCCGTGGGGAGTGGCTGCAGTCTGATGGCTGCTAGATAGCAGGTGTTCCTTCCTTCCTGAGTTCCCTCAGGGCTCACCAGCTCATCCAGGGGTGGCTGCAATCACTGCTGACTGTGACATCCTTTGTTTGCTGATCTGGCAGGCAATATTCCATTTCTCAAGGAGAACCAACATGAGTAAAGAGCTACTCTTAGTGGTTTTTTCTTTTTGAAATGGGTGCGCGTCTCAATGAGAAATGGGTGCGCGTCTCAATGAGTGTGTCCTACCACCTGTCACTCATGTTCATCCCCTCACACTTCCTTCATGTCAGCCTTTGCAGTTACAGAGCACAGAGAAGATGAGGAGGTGCTGAGGAAGCCGCCTTTGGTTACTCGTGTTCTTAGTACCTGTCCCTTACCTCTGATGCAGCCCGGTTACGCAACATTCCTGCGTTTATAGGCAGATAGAGCAGCCTATTCATTTGCCATGTGGGAAAGTTTAGCTGTAGGACACTGGCTTGAGATGGTTTCCTATATTGTTCTGGAAGTTGAAGGGGCCTCTGTGCAGGAGGCACCCACTGAATGCTTATTAAATGAACCAAAGGCATTTCTGCACATTCTGGGGAATTACAGACAGACACTTTACGAAGTAAAGGTGAAAGTTGCTCCATCATGTCTGACTCTTGGTGACCCCTAGGGCCTGCCAGGCTCCTCTGTCCATGGGATTCTCCAGGCCAGAATACTGGTGTGGGTAGCTGTTCCCTTCTCCATGGGATCTTCCCAACTCAGGTCTCCCACAATCTGCAGGCAGATTCTTTACCATCTGAGCTACCAGGAAAGCCCTTCAAAACTTAAGATAGAAGGCAAATAGCTGACTTTCTGAGTGTTTGCTTTTACAAAGAATAAACTTTTCCAAAGACTGCTCAAATGAATAAACACTTTAAATAACCCAGCTGAAAGTGTCTGTTTTATTATTATATCTCATCAAATGAGTGAAAATACATACATTGTTGTTGTTTAGAGAAATGAATGTTTTTCCTACTCAAAGTTCATCCTTAAAATCCCCTTTTAAAAATCTGTTATTCTTTAAATTATTGGTTACATGCACCTGGTTTGTATAATATATCCTTGTAGCTTATTTTGTACAGGATAGTTTGTACTTCTTAATCCCTTAAAAATCCCCATTATTTTTAATGGTCTTCTAAGTGCTTTTTAAATCAGAAAGCCAGAGTTATAAATTATGTTTTGGAGAAAGTAATTTCGTTACTTTGCCTTTCCAAGCTTAGAAAGAAATTTCAGTGGCTTTTACATTACTCTAAGTTCTCTGGGAGTTGGTGATGGACAGGGAGGCCTGGCGTGCTGCGATTCATGGGGTCGCAAAGAGTCAGACACGACTGAACGACTGAGCTGAACTGAACTGAACTGAAGTTCTCTTTCAGAAGTACTGACACTCATGTGACTTTTATGTGAATTAGGATTCTTCTGGTTGCAAGTAACCAAAACCCACGGAACTGGTTTAAATTCAGGATGTTGGGCATCTCAGGGTAGCCAAAGGCAAGAATGCTGCCAGGCCCTGGGAAGGTCCTGGAAGCCAGACCTCAGTGGTTATCCAGTAACCAGGCTGCCATTGGAGGCCACCTGGAGGCCATCAGGGATGGGGGATGGACACTTAAGCAAATGTGTTCCACTTTTGAAAGTTCACAGATTGCGTATTTTCAGTGAGCACTCATGGTTCAAAATGTCTCCCTTTGTGTTGGCATAAAATGATCACTCCTGTAATAACACCACACAGTCTCCTCTATAGCTCCAGACACCAGGTTGGTCTGGCCTAAATTCCAGTTCTGTCCTTTTATTATTATCTCTGTGGTATTGGGGAAGTCACTTGACCTGTTGGAGTCTCTGAATTCTCTGGTATAGCTAAGCGATGGAAATTGCTTCCTTTCAGAAGTGTTGCAAGGGTTAGAAATCTTGTGCAGCCTCTTCCTGACATACGGGAAGATCATCATTTTTCTCTTGGTCTCCCATTTGGAGACCCCCTTCTCCTCTGACTTAAAGTCTTTGAACAAAGGTCTAACAGGTAAATCAGTCTTCCCCTCTGGCCAGCTTCCAGAGTATGAAATCAGGGCGGGGGCTGGGTCTAGGGGCAAGTTACCTGTTATGATTGTTATGAGTCCTTCTTTAGACTGTGAACTGGATGGAACTGGATAGTACATTAACGATTTGTTCCACCTCATGCCCAGTCTATCGAGGGTCTGTCCTTGTGATCTCGGAGAGGCAGCAATGAGCCATGGCTTGAAGTAAGATCTTAATTCCCTGCTCAGAAATTGAACCTTGGTAGCCTGGATGAAAACCAGGAATCCTAGCCACTAGACCACCAGGGGTTAGAGGCTAGAAGCAAACTTGCCCTGACCCTTGTCCCCATTGAAAAATGCATTTCTTAAGGAGGCAAAAACTGTAAAACAGGTACAAAGTTTATTATTAGAGACACAGCACAACAAGTGGGAGAGCACACAGAGAAACAGTTAAGACAAAAAAAGCCAGAGATGCACACCCAGAGAGAAAGGGTGAGGGCCTCCCTTCTAATGAGGAGAGCAGCAAAGAGGCGATTAGATTGCTTATATAGGGCAGTTTTTATGGCTCTTTGTTCAAATTTGGCCAATTATGTGGTTTCCTTTCCACACCTGCTGGCCCTAGGACTCTCCCCAACATGTGTGCACAACTTTTTCCCGATGGATTCCAGCCCAGAGGCCGATGGAACGGCCTTAGCATCACGTATTATGGTTGGGGCCCCTCCTTTTTGACTCCCAAGGAGCCTTCTTGTACCTGTGCAGTGTCTCCCTTGCCCCAAGGAGGGGAAATATGTGACCACTTGATCTTCTACTCAAACAGGCTTTAGCCTCTCTGTCCCTGCTATGACTGTTATCATCAAGTGTCTTCAGGAGACAAAGCCTGGCTGTTTACCCTGTTCCTGTTATTATTTCTGTTTCGAAGTGCAAAACAGGTGGCTGATTGTAAATACCCAGCCTCGAGCCCACCTGCCTCCTTCTTCTGGAAGTGTAAACAGGAGGCTGGTTGTAAATGCCCCGCCTGGAGCCCATCTGCCTCCTGCCTCACTGGGAAGCCACCTGTGTGCTCTGGGCAAGCCTGTCCTGAGATCTAGCTGGTGTCATCATTATTTGTTTTAGTGGTGGGGGTAGGACATCACTGGTGCCTCTCCCCAGTGCCCTTCCCCCGGGCTGGTCTCGTTAGGGAGTTAGAATAGGAAAAAGGAGTTCAGAATGGCGGTGGCTAAAAAACAAAGAAGGGAAAAGCCCATAAAATAGAATAGAGGAAGGTCCGAGGACTGCAGTGAGGACTTCAGGTAAAATAAACAGCCCTCCTAGCTAGCCCCGTTTACATAGGGCCAGCCCAGGGAGAGGAGAAAAGAACATATAAGAGGAGCCAAAATTGGGCAGGGGCTTCTCTTCTGTTCACATCTCTTGTGTCAGCCCACCCTCTCACCTCGAAAATGTATTTTCCTTTACTTTCTAAAAAAAACTGAGCTGTAACACGAGGCTGTAACACTGGTCTGTCCATCACTTCAAATTTTTGTTGCGACGGGACAGAACCGAGGAAATTACAAACTCCCCCAACAGTTTTAACCACTGTGATGGGTTCCTTCTTAGATTTCACCCTGTAGTGTAGGAGCCACATGATATTTGCCTGTGACATCTAACAGTGCGTGGTGTGTAGCATAAAGCAACTGAATGTTCAGGATCCAGGCGCTCACCAGGAGCAGGGCTAGAGGGGCAACACACAAACCATCTTTGTTCAGGCCCAGGCCCACCCTGACTTTGACTTTGGGGGCTCCCATTCTCATTGGGGTGCACACAGGACAGACCAAAAACCCCTCTGCCCTCATGAAATGTACTTTTTAGTGGTGATCTTTTTTTTTTTTACGGGGAGGGGTGGGCAGTAAAGATACGTAGAGAAAACATGTAGTTGTTTATTATAAATATAACATGTAAGCTGTCCAAAGATAAGTACTAAGAAGCAAACAAATCAGCAAGAAGAGGGATCATAAACTGCGTGTAGAGTTGGGGGACAGGGGGAGGACATCAGCTAGGTCAGCCAGGGAAGACCATGAGCAAAGGAAGGGAGAGGGTGTGTTGCTGGCTGAAATCTTGGCTTTCTCTGCCTACCGAAGAGGAAGAAAAAATTCAGAGAGAGTTTGGAGGAAATAGAAATGTGGCTTTAATTCTCAGCCAACAGAGAGGGGAATATAGTAGGCTCATGCCTCAAGAACTGTGCCGCCCACCCACCCCTCATGATGAGTCTAGGGGCTTATTTAAGAAGAGGGTTCACAGTCAAGAGTCGGTGATGAGGAACAAAGGTGACAGGATCTTGATTTCTCCCTCTTGCATAGTTTCAAAGACAGTCATAGACTGGCGTCAGCAACCGGGTCGTGGAGTCTGGCAGTTCAGTGGCTCTGCGGCCTTCTTTCTGATCTGTAACTACAAGGAGAAGGGTGATGTAAGGGTAGACACCAGATAGGGGATGTACTTAGCATAAAGTCAAAGGAAAGTAGGTGTGAAGTGTAGCTCCTGAAGAGTTAGGGGGCAGAAAAGTAAACTTCATTACAGACATGCTGAGTTAGGAGCAGTTAAAGTAAGAAAAAAAAAACAAAAACCAACTAGGAATGTTCAGGCCTGCTCACTGTTCTCTTTGTCTTCTTTGTTCTTAGGAAAGGGAAAGATAAAAACTCATCCTATTTTTTTCCTTTTCACTGCAACAGATGCCGTGCCCACTTCTAGGAGAGAAGGTGCCAGGCAGAGGGGCAAGTGCAGGGGCCCTGAGGCGGTGGCTGCTTAGCCCGCTGAAGGGATCATTTGAAAACCGGTGTGGCTGGAGCGAGCAGGGGCAGGAGCAATGCTGACGTCAAAGAGGTGGAAGGGTCTGATCCTAAAGGGTCTGTTGGGCACAGTGAAGATTCTGGCTTTCACCCCCATTGAGAGAGGGAGCTGGTGGAGAGTTTGAACAGAAAACAGCTAATGTGATCTGACTTTCTTGTGACTGTCAGGATGGCTCACTCAGGAGTTACATGCCCAGTTCCCTGTGTGGGCAGAAGGGTGGAAGCTGGGGACCAGGCAGGAGGCTACTACAATAATCCCGGTGAGAAGTGATAGGGATTTGGATAAGGGTAGGAGATCTGAAGTTGTGAAAAAGTAGTAAGATTCTCTCTTTATTTTAAAATTTCAGTTCAGTTCAGGCACTCAGTCATGTCTGATTCTTTGAGACCCCATGGACTGCAGCATGCCAGGCTTCCCTGTCCATCACCAACTCCCGGAGTTTACTCAGACTCATGTCTAATGAGTCGGTGATGCCATCCAACCATCTCATCCTCTGTTGTCCCCTTCTCCTCCTGCCTTCAATCTTTCCCAGCATCAGGGTCTTTTCCAGTGAGTCAGCTTTTTGCATCAGGTGGCCAAAGGATTGGAGTTTCAGCTTCAGCATCAGTCCTTCCAATGAATCTTCAGGCTGATTTCCTTTAGGATGGACTGGTTGGATCTCCTTGCAGTCCAAGGGACTCTCAAGAGTCTTCTCCAACCCCACAACAGAATTGCCTTGGTTTATTCTTTCCCTATTGATACTGTAACAAAACACCACAAGCTTGGTGGCTAAACAACACCCCCAAAATTATTTTATTGTTCTGGAGGTCAGACCTCTAAAATGAGTGCTTCTTCTGTAGGTTCAAGAAGGAAATCCATTTTCTTGTCTTTTCCCAGTTGTAGAGGCGACCACATTCTTTGGCTTCTGACCCTGTGTCACTCCAAGTTCTGTATCCACCATCACGTTTCCCACTCTGACCTTCACCCTTTGGTCTCTCTCCTACAAGGTCCCTTGTGATAACATTGTGGTGTCCACCTGAATGATCTATACAGATCCTCTCCCAATTTTAATCACATTTGCAAAGTCCTTGTTGCCTGAAAGGTAACATAGTCACAGGTTCCGGGTTTTCGCATCTGGAAATCTTTTGGGAGGACCGTTATTATATCTACCACACTAGCAGAAAGGAGGGAGGCAAGGTCAACCATAAGGCTTGTGGGCTGCCCAACCACCAGGAAGGAACTAGCTCTAGCCCTGGGGTGTGTTAGTTACTCTGTCCTGTCCAACTCTTTGCAACCTTATGAACTTTAGCCCATCAGGCTGCTCTGTCCATGGGATTTCCTAGGGAAGAATATTGGAGTGGGTTGCCATGACTTCCTCCAGGGGATCTTCCCAACCCAGGGATCGAACCCAGATCTTCTACCTTGCAGGTGGATTCTTTACTAACTGAGCCACAGGGAAGCCCAAGAATCCTGGAGTGGGTTCCCATTTCCTTCTTCAGGGGATCTTCCCAACACAGGGATTGAACCCAGATCTCCTGCATTGTGGGCAGATTCTTTACCATCTGAGCCATCAGGGAACCAGCCAACCTCAGGGAGGGAAGCATTTATCAGGAGCTCACAATGGGGCAACTTAGCCTTGAGAGACTGCTGAGACCCGAAAGGGAAGGTTGTCAAGAAGGCAGTTGGGTAGTGAGTCTGGAGTTCAGGGGGAAAGGCTGGGGTCCTGCACTGGGGAACACGGCTTTAGGTGGAAGGTTAAAGGATGAGGCTGTCCAGAGAGACTGCCTTGGAGTGAGGCGAGAAGTGAGAGCTCAGCCATCAGTCAGCAGATGCCCAGGGAGGCTGGTCAGTGATCGAGGAACCACCCACAGGTGGGGGTGTCCTGGCAACCAAGCCAGAGAGGGCTTCGAGCAGAGAAGCCCTCTGTGTCCAAAGCTGGCTTGCTGGCTGACTTTGAGAACCCCTTGGAAGTGAGCTTTGATTTCACAGTTTAGAAGTCATCACTGACCTCGGCAAGAGAAATTTTGGCAAAATAATGGAAAGTAAATGCCCTAAAGAGTGGGAAGTAAATGGGCTTCCCAGGTTGTTCAGTCAGTAAAGAATCCACCTGCAAGGCAGGAGATGCAGGAGAAGAGGGTTCAGTCCCTGGTTCGGGAAGATCCCCTTGGAGGAGGGCATGGCAACCCACTCCGGTATTCATGCCTGGAGAATTCCATGGACAGAGGAGCCTGGCAGGCTACAGTCCATGGGGTCACAAAGAGTCAAACACTACTGAAGCGACCGAGCATACATGCACAAATGCCCTATTGGGAGAAGAAGAGTTGGAGGCGATGACTTTAAGTGACTCAAGAGGTTGTGCTGTTGAGGGGCACAGAGATACGGGACAGGAGCTGGAAGAAGTGGGAGGAGGGGAAGAGGTTTTGGTTGTACGTTTACACACTGGAGAAGAAACCCAAGGTTTGTACGCTGACTGGGTGGCATGGGGTGGGAAGTCTTCTGAAGCTTTCTCTGTGCAGATAGGAGGGGAGGGCCCCTGGGACAGGAGTGTAGAGGCAGGCCCTAGGTGGAAGACTCGCTTCTGTCCATTGCTGTGGAAAGAAGGCAGCAAGCTCAGCACAGTGCCTGGGGTGGCTGGTGGCTGGGGTGAGGTGATATGGTGAGGATGGTGGGGATGGTGAGTTTTCTGGGGATGCTTCAGTCTCCTCTGGGAAATAGGAAGCAACGCCATCAGCTGAGGGTGAGGATGAGGACCAGGGTGTGGAGAGTTTAAGACATGTTAAGAAAAGGTGGAGAGGTCTTCTGGGGGTGTGGGAGAGTGAATGGACTGGGAAAATGTAGGAGGATTGCACATATACACAGATGTAGTATAATGTAAATTACAGTATGTGAATATATATGGACAGTTATACTGTGTTAATATAAATAAATGTAATATTTATATCTAATGTATAATGTTTCACATAATATAAAATTATCACAATCAGTATCTAGTATATATTATATGAAATGCAGTATATGAATATATGTTCCTTCTTTATCTATGCATATAGAAACACATGCAGATAATGTGCATAATAGTGTATTACTGAGCTGTGTATGGACTTCCCAGGTGACACTGGTGGTAAAGAACCCACCTGCCAATAGAGGAGATGCAGGAGATGCAGGTTCGATCCCCTGGATCAGGAAGATGCCCTGGAGGAGGGCATGGCAACCCACGCCAGGATTCTTGCCTGGAGAATCCCATGGACAGAGGAGCCTGGTGGGCTGCAGTCCACGGGGTCCTAAGAGTCAGACATGATATAGCAACTAAACAACAACCAAGTTGTATATGTTATATACATTTAAAAATTTTATTAGTGAATTATCTGTCTCCCCAACTGTATCCATGATACATGTTATGCATATCATGAAATATACACAGAAATAGAAATTTTAAAAGTATGAAAAAAGGAGTAATAAACACAGGTTTAAATGTCTATTGTGTTTTTTATCTTCATCTCCTCTGCTTGGAAGATAAATGAAGGCAAAGCCTATACCAACAATCAAAATGATTTTATTTTTTCAGAAATCTTCTATTGCTCTCAGTTACTTTTAATAATGTCTAAGAGATGGGCACCAAAATCTGTTACCAAAAGGAGTGTGTGGGTCCGGCTGCTCACTGCTCAAAAGCCCATAAAGAGGCCAGACTGGTGGAAAGGAAAGTTTGCTTTATTTCAGATGCTGGCAACTAAGGCAGGGGGATGTCTGTCCAAAGGCTGACTCCCCTCTCCTGACAAGCAGGAAGCGAGAGCTCTTATGGACAGAGGGGGCGGGGGACTATGTGCAGAAACAGCACAGTCGTCTTTAACAGTCATCTTTAAATTGGTCATCAGTGGTCTCACCAGCATCAGCTTGTTTTAGGTACAGTTAATCCTCATTTCCAAGGTGCACTTGTTCCCGTTTCTTTACGATGCGATCAGTTCTCAGAATTGTGGCAGCTCGTGTCCTGGGCACCGTCTGGTTATCTTGTAGTGAGCTTCTCCACCTGGTGTTTTGGTGTCTGTAAGGCAGCTCCCAGGATGTGGCTCAGAGTATTATCTACAGCCCTTGAGAAGGCACTAAAGGGCCTTGACTGCGCTTCATGACTACATGATTATTGTTTAGTCTCCTTTGACTGTTTTCCTTTGTTTCCACATTTCTCACTTCCCTGATCAAACTTGTTCTTTGACTACAGCTTTCCACAGACAAAAGGTAGGCAGGAGACATGGTGTGGGGGTCGAGGACCACAGGGCTCTGCTTCATTTCAATGTGATTGAACATGCTTCATCCTTTTGGAAAATCATAGTGGGTATTGCGTGCTCTGCTTGTTAGCTCAGAATACTCAGTCGTCAACCCCATCTCCCAAATATGCAAGAGTTTATTATTATGATTGTCGTTGAGGTGCAGTTAGTATATTTCCATGCTCTTTGCTATCAGAGAATGTTTCTTGCAAATTAATAGGAAACTCTTTTATATGTTTCACAAATGGTTTTTAAAACCCAGAGAATCCCTCAGAAGCTTTTTAACAGATTAGAAAGTGGTGTTTCCAAGTTTTAAAATGTGAGATATGAGAGCTTTTATAGATTCACACATCATTTGTCGGCAATAAAATCACTTAATGATAGAAACCTTTCCCAACTTCTGTTTTCAGAATAGTCTCATCCTAGCACACGTTTCTGGCAATGGTTACTTTCTCAATCATAATGAAGTGTCACCTTGACCTTGAATGCACAGGTTAAATCTGTTCATTTATTTATTTAAAACTCTCGCCAAGGTTCAGCCTTCATAAGTTGGCTGGCGGTGGCTCATCCCTGGAGTGGAGAAGAGCCAGCTCTCCCCCTTCTTGTCCACCTCTGCATGCTGCCTTAGCAATACCTTCACGCCCTTGTTCAGTGGGCATCTTCATCCATTTTCATGAGGATTCATTTAGTTAAAAGCTAGATAATATAATCTGCACATTCTCTTCATGGGAATTTGGAATCTTCAGTAACAGCAAAAACCTGGAACAAGGAAGGTCTGAGAAGTGGCATCAGTGCACGCCACCTGGAGCTCCCATCGGGGTGCCTGGTTCACCCCATGACACCTGCCAGTCTGGCTCCTGCAGTGAGAGCGTGCACCTCTGTCAACCCACATGGCCGATGGATAGAGCACACTTATCTTTTCCTCTCCTTTCTTTCTTGCTCTTTCCTCTCTCTCTCTCCTTCCTTCCTTCTTCTCTTTCTTTCAAGATAGAAACCAACAGAGCAAAAGTTCTGACATTGTTCACTTACCCCCAGGAGCTGTCTTGAACCAGCAGGCAAATCAACAGAATGGACAAGACTCCTTCCACCTGGACCGTCTCTCCGTGACCCAGGACCTGTGACTTTTGATCATGGGGCTTACTGGGCCTTACTGCTGAGTTCTGCTCCCTTCACCCCCACCCCTCCTCCCAGCTCATCACTGGGGTCAGAAACAGGCTAGTCTTCAAAACACTTCAAATTCAAAAGGCCAAAACTTAAGTCCTCCTCTTTCTCATCCAACGTGATCATCCTACTCTGCCCTAATTTGCATCCTGCATGCAATCTGCCTGGTGGACCAGGGAGGAAGTCAGGAATCCCACAGGCTGCCGGCTCTGTGTTACACACACACACAGACACACACACACACACACACACCCCAACCCATCCCCGACTCCAGAGGACCAATCACCAAGTCCTGTCTGCTTTTCCTGTTGAAATCGTCATGCCATATTAAATTTTCATTACATGCCACATTAAATTTTAGTTAATAATAATATGTCAATATTGACTTGTCAATAGCATCAAATGTACCTCACCAGCACAAGATATTAGCAACAGGGGTACTGGGCTGTGTGGGGGTGATTTTAAGTGATAAGACAGAACCCTCTGTCCTTTCTGATCAGCTTTTCTATAAAGGTAAACTGATCTTAAAAAACTCTGTGTGTGTGTTTTTTAAATTGCCTAGTAATACGGACACAAAGCACCTGACTTAAAGCAAGGATGTCAAGTAAACTTGCCAAAACACAAGTTGCAAATTGTACTTCTCTGGGATAATATTGGAGAACATAGGTCAAAGGAATCATCTGGTTTTAGAGCAGCTAATTCTAAGGGGTGGGGTGGGGGTCTGCTGCTGCTGCTGCTTCTAAGTCGCTTCAGTCGTGTCCAACTCTGTGCAACCCCATAGATGGCAGCCCACCAGGCTCCCCCATCCCTGGGATTTTCTAGGCAAGAATACTGGAGTGGGGTGCCATCGCCTTCTCCGAAGGCGGGGGTCTCTCCCTCCTTAAATACCTGAAAACAATCTCCTGTGTCTGTGGGAGTGTTTTTAGCAAGTTTCAAGGTGAAGGGGGCTTCCCTGGTGGCTCAAATGGTAAAGAATCTGCCTGCAGTGCAGGAGACCCAGGTTCAATCCCTGGGTCAAGAAGATCCCTTGGAGAAGGGAATGGCAGCCCACTCCAGTCTTCTTGCCTGGAGAATCCCAGGGACAGAGGAGCCTGGCTGGGTAAGGGACAGCAAGATGTGGAAATACTGCCACCTAGTGGCACATTATGGACTCGCAGAAACGTGGCCAAGGGCTTCGCACAGGTCAGGTTCTGCAACGGTATCACTAACGCTGGATGAGGGCCCACATCCCTCTACGGAAGCTGGCAGAGAGAAGAAACGCGGGAAGGGAGAAAGCAAACGTGAAGGAGAAGGAGGCCCTCCAGGGCTGCCCACCTGGTCAGGTGCCTAGCGTTTTCCACCAAACTGATCAAGCCTGGCAGAAGCATCAGTTCTGGGGAACCCAGAGGCTCCTACACAGAAAGCGAAAGTGTTAGCTATGTCCAACTCTTGGCGACCCCATGGACTGTAGCCCGCCAGGTTCCTCAGTCCATGGGAGTCTCCAGGTAAGAATATTGGAGCAGGTTTCCATGCCCTCCTCCAAGGGAACTTCCCAACCCAGGGATCGAACCCAGGTCTCCTGCATTGTGGGCGGACTCTTTACCATCTGAACCACCAGGGAAGCCCTACACAGATAAGAGTGATTGAAAAGGCACTGCAGGATCTGCTTGCTTAAAAACATCTCTGCCACGTAGTCCTGGCTGTCTGCACCTCTTGATGTTGATGCCCACAGGGTGCAGAAGTCCAAGAGGCAGGGCCACACTTCATTCAGTGGATCTCTGCGTGCGTGCTAAGTCGCTTCAGTTGTTTCTGACTCTTTGCGACCCCATGAACTGTAGCCCTGCCAGGCTCCTTTGTCCATGGAATTCTCCAGGCAAGAATACTGGAGTGGGTTGCCATGCCCTCCTCCAGCAGATCTTCCCAACCCAGGGATCAAACCTGCATCTCTAGAGCACCTATTCTGGGCCAGGTACCCTTGTGGGCTTGTTGAGGGTGGGGATGTTAAACTCAGATGTCCCGTGTCGTCTGAAAGCAGGCACCCGTCTGGTGCCAAGAGATGTGTCCCTTTGACTACCAAAGTGGGAGCAGGAATGGAGACTTTGGTAGGACGTTCTGGAGCTAGGCTTCCCTATGGCTCAGTGGGTAAAGAATCTGCCTGTAATGCAGAAGACTCAGGAGACCCAGGTTCCATCCCTGGGTCAGGACAATTCCCCCGGAGAAGGAAATGGCAACCCACGCCAGTATTCTTGCCCGGAGAATTCCATGGACAGAGGAGCCTGGTGGGCTACAGTCCAGGGGGGTGCCAAGAGTCAGACACGACTGAGCACCCTCTGGACCGGACTCTGGAGCTGGAAGAAGGGCCAAGAAGACTTCTGGCCTAGAGGAAGTGTAGAGGGACCCCAGTTACCAGAGGCAGAGGAGATTCACACGGTAAGAAGCGGGAAGGCAGTGCGAATAAGATTCAGCCACTCCCTGGCTTTGCTCAGGCGAGAGCTCAGCAGCCCCGGTGAAACGTGTTAACTGGTGAGTGGGAGGTGATTCTAGACGACCCGGCTTTTGGTGGAGGAAAACTCCTGTTATGAAGGGACCCCAGGCAGAGGGTCATCCTCTGTTGCCCTTTTCCAGGTCATCCTGTGTATCCATTTCCGAGGGCTGCTGACATGAAGGCTTTTGACACCAGCAATGTGCTTTCTCGCCGTTCTGGAAGCCAGAAATCAAGCTGTCACAGGACCGTGTTTGCTCTGAAAGCTCTAAGAGGACAGTCTGCCCTGCCACTTCAGCTACCGGTGACTCCAGACGCTCCTTGGTGACTGCCCGTGTCTCGCCAGCCTCTGCCTCCGTCATCACCTGGCCTTCTCTTCTGAGTGTCTGTCTCTGCATCTCCTTCTTGGAACAGCATGGAAACATATAGTCCCATGTGTAGAGTAGCCAGCAGGTGTTTGCTGTATGATACAGGGAGCTCACAGTGGGGCTCTGGGATAACCTAGAGGTGGGGGATGGACTGGGAGGTGGGAGGGTGATTCAAGAGGAAGGGGATGTATGTACACCTGTGGCTGATTCATGTTCTGTATGGCTGAAACAAACACAATACTGTAAAGCAGTGATCCTTCCATTTTAGCAAATTAAATAAATTTTTTATCTGAAAAAATAAATGCTGTTACGTTGCTGTTGCTGTTCAAAGGTTGCTAAGTTGTGTCTCACCCCACGCTTGCCAGGCACCCCTGTCCTTCACTGTCTCCCAAGTTTGTTCAGATTCACATCCATTGAGGTGGTGATGCTATCTAATTGTCTCATCCTCTGCCTCCCACTTCTCCTTTTGCCTTCGGTCTTTCCCGGCATCAGGGTCTTTCCCAGTAAGTCGGCTCTTCACATCAGGTGGCCCAAGTATTGGAGCTTCAGTTCAGCATCAGTCATTGCATTCAGTTCCATTTAGTTCAGTTCAGTCGCTCAGTTGGGTCCCACTCTTTGTGATGCCATGGACTGCACCACACCAGGCCTCCCTGTCCATCACCAACTCCTGGAGTTTACTCAAACTCATGTCCATTGAGTCAGTGATTCCATCCAACCATCTCATGCTTTGTCATCCCCTTCTCCCACCTTCAATCTTTCCTAGCATCAAGGTCTTTTCAAATGAATCAGTTCTTTGCATCAGGTGGCCAAAGTATTGGAGTTTCAGCTTTAACATCAGCCTTTCCAATGAACACTCAGGATTGATTTCCTTCAGGATGGACTGGTTTGATCTCCTTGCAGTCCAAGGGACTCTCAAGAGTCTTCTCCAACACCATAGTTCAAAAGCATCAATTCTTCGGTGCTCAGCTTTCTTTATAGTCCAACTCTCACATCCATACATGACTACAGGACAAACCATAGCCTTGACTAGTCATTGCGTTAGGAGCCCCTAATCCCATACGACCTTGCCTTAACTCGATTCCGCCTGCAAAATGTGACCCTCCTTCTAAATCTACGATAACATTCACAGGGAGGGAGAGTCAGAACTTCAGCCTGTGCTTTTTGGGAATGGGTCGCCTTTCAATGTACACACCCTGCCTGAGTCGCTTGATGGAACAGTCCACCAGGAATGGCATCCATGCCCTGCGCACTAGAGCTGCATTTGGTCTGGTGTGTCTGTGACTTTGGGCTCCTTTAAGTTAGGGGGTGTCCCTGCTCAGTTGTTTCTGCCCCAGTCAAGCGCCAGCTGCTGAAAGTCTGCAGCCTGTTGTATAGTTTTCCCATTACATCGCTGATAACCAGAATGGTTGTCCCCCTCAGTCTGGGGAGAAAGAGGTGGCTGGATCATGCTCTCTGACTCTGGAAGGTTAGGACTCTATCCTCATGACCTCATTTTACTTTGTGTGCAGTCGCTCAGTCGTGTCCGATTCTTTGAGGCCTCATGGACTGTAGCCCACCAGGCTCCTCTGTCCATGGGATTTTCCAGGCAAGAATACTGGAGCAGATTGCCATTTTCTTTCACCCAGGGCTCAAACTTGTGTGTCTTATGTCTCCTGCATCAAAAGGTGGATTCTTTACCACTGAGCCACCTGGGAAACCCATATTCTACAATAAAGGTAATCAAAACCTGATTTTAATTGGGTTAAATTTCAATCAGCTCTTTCTTATCTCTGACCTCTCCTTCATTTTCCTAGGGCCTGAAAAACCTGAAAGCAGTATACAGAGAAAAACTGGACTAATACAATATAGAACAGAAAATACGATTAGCAGGTTCTCCTTAACATTTTCACTGAAGATTTTCAGATGTGAAGCAACACCAAGCTATTAGAATGGAGAGTTTTAATTGGTAAACATGCATACTTTGATATGCTTGACATTTTACTGGAATATAGTTATTTTATATTATCTCCTAAAAGACCTGTCTGCAAAAAAATAACCTTGTGGGTAAGGGTTTCAGTGTGAATTTGGAGTGGAGCGGGGACACAGTTCAGCCCGTAGCGCAGACTGGAAGCTCTCTGAGGGCAGGGACTGTGCCTTACTCATCACCAAGGTCTTGGGACAGTGTGTGCTTCAGCCACGTCCAACTCTGCAACCTATGGACTGTAGTCCACCAGGCTCCTCTGTCCATGGGATTCTCTAGGCAAGCAGACTGGAGCGGGTTGCCATGCCCTCCTCCAGGGGATCTTCCTGACTGAGGGATCAAAATCATGGCTCCTGCATTGGCAGGCAGATTCTTTACCACTTGCACCACCTGGGAAGCCCCCCTTGGTACAATAAATGGCAATAAATACTTAATGAATGAATGAATAAAATGAAGAGGATGTCAGGAGGTGCTGGCTAGACTGCCCCCAACACCTCCATGGGGTGGTGTGGCAGGTGTGATCTTATTCTTTCATCCTACCCAGCTTCCGCTGGGCTTTTCTTTTCTGCAGAGGCTAAAGCTGCATTTGCCAGCCTGCCTTGCTAACAGGGCTATGGACATGATTCAGGAGGTGCAGATTAGATGGGGCTGGGAGAGAGCTGAATTTGGACCAGGATTAAGGGCACAGAGAGGCGGCAGGCGGGTGCACCTGTTTATTTATCTATTGGGTGTTCTGTCCCTGGAGGCGGAGGCTCCCAGACTGAGAAGCCTCCTGATTCTGGGACTTCTGCTGGATGCCAAAGAGACAGCTCCCTTGGTGGGTTAGTTTTCTGAGTCATTCCTGGGAGCCTCACCTGCTGCCTCTTCTGTAGCCCTTCTGAAAGTTCTGTAGCACATGAATTCTCTAATACATCTATCTGTACTTAAAATAGCTAGCCTGGTTCCTACTGCTGCAAGGGGACCCTGCCTGAAACAGATGGGGACTCTCACACCGCGCTTAACCAAAAGAGATCTGGGGAGATGAACAGCAACCTAAGACCTAGAGGTCCCAAGTGCCTGCCCCGGTGTCTGAACCCAGGCATGACCCAGTGAAAAAGAGGCAGGATGGAGCAGAGGGGCGTGTTTACACAGTGCTGCGGTCCCTGAAGACCCAGTGGCGCAGAGGATGAGTCAGTGAAGGGAAGACAGCGGCATGCAGATGAGAACATCTTATCTATCCCAGATCTTAGAGGAAGTGATATGCATGTATTTACACCCCACTTTCTTCCAATGGGATTTAAGATGTTGGCTATCACAGTAGATTGTATACAAAAAAAAGTGAAAGTGTAAGTCGCTCTGCTGTGTCTGACTCTTTGCGACCCCAGGAACAGTAGCCCACCAGGCTCCTCTGTCCATAGAATTCTCCAGGCAAGAATACTGGAGTAGGTAGCCATTCCCTTCTCCAGGGAATCTTCTTGATCCAGAAATCGAACCTGGGTCTTTCTCATTGCAGGCAGATTCTTTACTGTCTGAGCCATCAGGGAAATAGATTTATATAAACTTCACTAAAAAAGTAAAATTTCTTACCTACTTTTCTTTCCTTATTTTTCCCCCTCAATACCTTCATTTTGGATTTCTAGCCTCCAGAATTCTGAAAGAATCTATTTCTGTGTGTTTATAACTGCAGTCAAATATCCATAACATTTAACATTTTAACAATGGATAGGTAAGCAATGGAAAAGACTCTGATGATGGGAAAGATTGAAGGCAAAAAGAGAAGAGGACGACAGAGGACGAGTTGGTTGAACAGCATTACTGACTCCGTGGACATGAATCTGAGCAAACTCCGGGAGACAGTGGAGGACAGAGGAGCCTGGTGAGCTACCGTCCATGGGGTCACAAAGAGTGGGACAGGACTCAGTGACTGAACAGCAGCAACTATACAGTCCCCTGGCGGTACGTGATTGCACAATATTGTATCACCAGCAGCATCGTCTACACCTGAACGTTTTCATCACCCCAACAAAAGCTCTGTATTCATTAAACAACAAATCAGGTTACCCAGCCCCTGGTAACCCCTCTTTCTGTCTCTGTGAATTTGACTGTTCTACGTATTTCACATGGGCTTCCAGGTGATGCTAGTGGTAAAGAACCTGCCTGCCAAAGCAGGAGAACAGAAGAGATGCAATTTCATCCTGGGTGGGGAAGATCCCCTGGAGAAGGGCATGGCAACCCATTCCAGTATTCTTGTCTGGAGAATCCCATGGACAGAGGAGCCTGGTGGGCTACAGTCCATGGGGTCATGTAGAGTCAGACACAACTAAATCGACTTAGCATGCATGCATGCTGGGTACCTCACATAGGTGGAATCCCACAATATTCCCAGCTGAGGTGACCAGGCATGTTGGCTCCTTCCTCCACCTTCTGTTCTATTCAGGCTGGGTGATGTCCACCCACACTGGGGAGGACCATTTGCTTTACAAGGTCCACCCACTGAAACACAAATCTCATCCAGGAACCCCCTCACAGACACACCCCGAAATAACATTTGAGCTGGTCACCCCAGGGGGAGTCAACCCACACATAAGATTAGCCATCAGGAGGACTCAAATTTCTCCATCACTTAAGAAGAAACTTTCCTATTGAAGCATAGTTGATTTACAATGTTTCAGGTGCAGAGCCAAGTGATTCAGTTCTATCTGCACATGTATATTCTTTTCCATGTACCATGATTATAAGACACAGAATATTGTTTCCAATGCCAAGGGTCCCCAACCAGGTGAGCGTCCCACCATTGAATTCAGTCCTGACACCATCTACTGAAGACAGTGTAAGATCCCACAGGTTAAGGACTCAGTGTTGCAAGACTCCCCTCCCCCCGCCCCAGCTCAGATGCTGATAACAAGTCTAGGTTGTTACCAGAGCCTCTGAACCATCAGCTATGAGTCAGAGGTTCCCACCACCCCCTCCTCAGGGTCAATTAATTTGTTAGCGTTCCTCATAGAACTCGGGAAAAGTCTACTTACATTTGTTGTTGTTTAGTCGATAAGTTGTGTCAGACTCTTTTGCGACCCTACGGACTGGCCTGCCAGGTTCCTCTGTCCATGGACTTCCCAGGCAAGGGTATTAGAGTAGGTTGTCATGCCCTCCTCCAGGGGATCTTCCCCACTCAGGGATCGAACCTGAGTCTCCTGTTTGGCAGGCAGATTCTTTGCCACTGAGCCATCTGGGAAGCCCTTACTTACATGTACTGGTTTGTTATAAAAAGGATATAAGGGATATAGATGAGCATTCGGATGGAAGAGGCATATGGGGAAAGGTGTGTGGGAGAGGGGGTCTGAGGGTCCCTGCCCTCTCCCAGTACCTCCACATGCTCACCAGACCAGTGAAATACTGTTGGGATTTCATGAGGCTTCATCAAATGGGCAAGATGAATCATTAATTCCACTTTCAGCCCTTCTCCCTTCCAAAGAGAATTGGAGGTGGGGCTGAAAATTCCAGGCTTCTCATCATGGCTTGTTTTTTTTGTGATGACCATCAGGTACTCAGGAGCCTCCAGGAGCCCACCCAGAGATGCTTCATTAGGACAAAAGACACTTCTAGCACCCAGGAAATTACAAGGGTTTCAGGAGCTCCGAGGCAGGAACCAGGGTGAGAGACCAGTATTTTTGTATTACTTCACACCCTTTAATGAAAAAAGAATTATGCTGATGGAACCAAGCTTTTAGTTCCCATTGCAGGTTTTTTTTTTTTCTGTGTGTCTGTGAAATTGTTGTCGTTGTTATCGTTGAGTTGCTCAATTGTGTCTGATTCTTTGTGACCCCATGGACTGCAGCACACCAGGCTCTCAGGCCTTCCACTATCTCCTGGAGTTTGCTCAAATTCACGTCCATTGAGTCGTCTTTGTTGTTGTTGTTTAGTCGTGTCCGACTCTTGGCGATCCCACGGACTGTAGCCCACCTGACTCCTCTGTCCATGGGATTCTCCAGGCAAGAGGACTGAAGTGAGTTGCCATTTCCTTCACCAGGGATCTTCCTGACCCAGGGATTGAACCCGCATCTTCTGCATTGGCAGGCAGACTCTTTATCACTGGAGCTACCAGGGAAGCCCTTTGAATCGTCTTTACTAGGCATGAAAACAAGCCAATTTGACTGCTTCCTGGTTAGGTACTTACAAAGGTGCCCTAATGCCATATCTCCAGTATTAGTGGCTGATAGTCTCAGCATCATTAAAACTATCACACTCTGAAATTATTTCAACAAAAAAAGTTCATGCTGTCCTCAGGGGGAAGGATACTGGTGCTAGAGTGTCCCCTGGTCACCTTACGCGTCCCTCAGGTCCTACACAAAATGGAGACGCCCTCCTGCTCTGGACTTTGAACTCCCTTCTGCATCAGGTCCCCTCTGTGCTTATTTCCGTGGGTCCAGCCAGCACGCTGGATCCTCCTCGCTCACATCACCTCCAAAGACAGCCAGCCGAGGTCCAGCCTCTGAAACTGTGGGAAGGGTTTTGATTCCTTTTATCTGGGCATGGTGGAGGCATGCCAGCCTGTCTGATAGAGACTGGTGCGTCCTAAGTTCCATGGGCTGCCCCTCCACATAGGGGAGTTTGGGCCCCCTGATCTGGGGCTTTGGGTAGCAAGTAGAGGCTTCAAATTCCTTGGAGGAGTTGATCACCTGCCAAAATCCCCTTTACAGGTGAATGTGTCCTGAAAGGAGGGCTTAAACAGCTCAGATACGTGATCCACCTTCCTAATGAGCCGGCGGCCTCTAAAAAGGCGTAGGAAGGGGCAGAGGCAATAGTGGAGGAGAACAGGGAGCCTTGAGCTCTCAGCTGCCTGTGGGAACCAGGGAGGGATCAGGTGATTGACTCATTCAAAAGCTTCCCTGTAGAATAAAGGTGTTTCACAGGTCAGTCCTGGAACAAAACAAGATTCACTGAAACCAGATCACTATTTGGCTTAAGGAAAGATTAAAGGGAAGGTTGAGTCTTTTACAAGAAATTTGGAGCACATACACTGTGTAAATTTCACAGGGAGGGAATATCAGACCACGTGATGTTTTGAGAAAGATGCCACCAATTTATTAAAAGGAGAACGGTCCTCAGAGAAACCTGGCATTTACAAATAAAGTCCAGAAGGGATAGAAATTTGGCAATTTGAATTGCTCATCTCTTTTTAAAAAACTAATTTAAAATTTTTGAATTGGCAACAATAATTTTTAATATTTCCAATTTTAAATATAATAAATTGAACATAGAGGAGTCAATAGTCAAAACCATGCGTGCATGCTCAGTCATGTCCGACTCTTTGCTGACCCCGTGGACTGTAGCCTGCTAGGCTCCTCTGTCCATGTGGATTCCCCAGGCAAGAATACTGGAGTGGGTTGCCATGCCCTCCTCCAGGGAATCTTCCCGACCCAGGAATCAAACCCATACCTCCGGCGTCTCCGTTGCAGGTAGGTTCTAACTACTGAGCCTCTGGGAAGTCCAGGCAAAGCCATACCAAACAAATATTCAGAGAAACAACTCACTTCCACCCTGATGCCCTCATCTAGTAACCGTCTATTGCTATTTTTCTTGCACTGAGACACCAGCCAGCCCTGGGAATGTGGGAAAGCAAAGAGAAGGACTTGATGAACTAATGATCCTTTCCATCTCTGGCCAGGAGACGGCATCTTTAATCCAGGCTCCTTTCCACTGGTGGGGGCACAGGGGTCCCCCTCACTGTCTGCCGAGCAGACTCCAGCCAAAGCAGAGTGAGTCCCTAATTCCGTGATGGAGGTGGACCCAGGCTGATTGTTGAAAACCTACCTTCTGTGCACAATCACTTCGAGTCCAAGTTTGCTGAAAAAGTTCCCAAGAGAAGAATTTCAATCTGGGGAGAGTAGAAACCTTTGGTCTGAAAAAAAATGTTAAGGATTTCCCAGGGAGACCAGTAGTTCAGAATCTGCCTTCCTATACTATTTTTGTTTAGGTTTATGAAGGAAATCATGCCTCATCACAGTTATATAGTTAGAGAAGGGAGGAATAATTTCATACCCTTTTTACTTTACTGTGGATATTCTTCTTTGACACTAAACCCAAATTTGACAGAAGGTAGTTTTTCTAAAGGTTGTTGCAAAGTGGAGTCTGAAACCATGTGAATGAAATTTTGTGTTCTGTTACGTTAAGAAAAAAAAATTGCCTTCCAATGCAGGGAGCATGGTTTCAATCCCTGTTTAGGGAACTAAGATCCCATGTGCTACAAGGCATGGCTAAAAATTAGAAAGAAATTAATTAATTTAAAAACTTTTAAAACATTGAAAGAAAAAGAGCAACTCCCCAAGTCACCCCATTTCAGAATCCATGCTAACAAATAGGCATTAGCCAAAGCAAAAGTATTCAATGACGCACCTCAAACATTTTATGAGCTTTTGTACTCCAAATATCCTAATTCATGTAAACATATTAACTTAAAAATTTAGTCATACGTTTGCATATTTATTTTAAAAATTCCTTTTTATTGGAGTATAGTTAATATACAGCATTGAGTTAGTTTCCACTGTACAGAATAGTGAATCAGTTACACACACACATTTTGTTGTTATTCAGTCGCTCAGTCGTGTCTGACTCTTTGCAACCCCATGAACTGCAGCAGCCAGACTTCCCTGTCCTTCACCACATATCTACTCTTTTTTTTTAGTTTATTTTCCCATATAGGTTATTTCAGAGTATTGAGTAAAATTACCTGTGCTGTACAGTAGGCTCTTATCAGTTATCTGTTTTATATATAGTAGGGTTTCTATGTCAACCCCAATCTCTAAATGTATCCCTTCTTCCCCCCTTACCCTCTGGTAACCATAGTTTGTTTTCTAAGTCCATGAGTCTGTTTTGTAAATAAGTTCATTTGAACCCATTTTTTAGATTCCACATATAAGCAATATCATATGACATTTGTCTTTTCATCATTTCCGACTCCTTGCGACCCCATGGATTGTAGCCCACTAGGCTCTTCTGTCTATAGGGATTCTCCAGACCAGAATACTGGAGTGGGTTGCCAAGCCCTCCTCCAGGGGATCTTCCCAACCCAGGGATTGAACCCAGGTCTCCAGCACTGCAGGCAGATTCTTTACCAGCTGAGGCACCAGGGGAGCCCAAGAACATTGGGATACAATTATCTTTTTGAATTATGTTTTTTTCCATATATAAGCCACATATTTGCATATTATGCTTTACTAATATACTTTGTATATTAGTTATAAAACTAATACACTAATACACTCTAAAACATACATGAAAAGCAGGTATTAAGAGTGTTAATACCAAAAAAACTCTGGATATGTGCTTTTATTTATTCCTTAGTCTCTGGGGTGTAGACACCCTACCCCCTTGGGGGCCACTGATCCTGGAGGGAGAGAGGGAGTTAGATGAGAGATCCCCGTCTCAGATGCCTTCATCTCCCGTCCCAGACTTAGAGTGGGGCAAGGGAAGTGGGGAAGGGCTGTTGCTGACCAGCCGCATTGGTCAGCACACAATCAGCTCATTTCACCCTGGATGCAGGGATCAGCCTCTCACGTATTAGACTAGGCTCCCTGGTGGGTGCGGGATCACCCAGTCTTCATGGGCTGCACCAGGGTGTGAGCCCACCCCCAAGCAAACCTACTCCAGGGAGTCAGGAAGCTGAAACCAGACCTAGAGCCTCGTACAGGGGCTTCCTAACATTTCATTTTGTTTATTTTTTAAAAGCACTGTTGGAATTTCTTAAAAGCCTTGTTTCATTTCTTTTTGGAAGTCAGCCACTTCAGACAGCCGTGTTGCTCCATCTTTGTCCCGCGGGACACTTGTGAATTGCTCACGAGTTGCTTTGTGTGGGTCCTCTGTTTGGCCTGTGGTTTCTCACTGCGGGCACTATTTGGCATTTGGGGCCGGATCCGTCTCTGGCCTGGGGTACTGTCCTGTGTCTTGGAGGATGTCTAGCAGCGCCCCTTGGGGTCCATCCACTAGACGCCAGTGGTACTCCCCCAAGCTTTCACAACCAAAATACCTCCAGATTTGGCCAAATGTGCCCGTCAGTGGAGAACTACTGCTGCGAAAGTCACAACCTTACAGCTGGGTCATTCCTTTTCAGGAACCACATCCCTGCCCCGCGACTCTCTGCTGTGGAGCCCAGTGCCATCATCAGAGTCCTGCACTTTGCGAGGTCGGACCCTTGACTTTCCAGGGAGCAGCTGCGTGAGATCTAGAGAGTGGGAGCCAGGGCCCTCCCCTGGGCCTCAGGCACGTCCTTCACACTCACTCACCTCCTGCAAGTGACACCTCCCTCCTTTCTTTTTTCCCTTTTATTTTCTCTTCTCTTCACTTTTTTTTCTTTGCCAGTTAAACTTCTGTTCTTTTTTCAGGTGGACCTTACACCTGGCCAAGCCTCCAGTTCAGTTTAGTTGCTCAGTCATGTCCGACTCTTTGTGACCCCAGGCCTCCCTGTCCATCACCAGCTCCCGGAGCTTACTCAAACTCATGTCCATAGAGTCAGTGATGCCATCCAACCATCTCATCCTCTGTCATCTCCTTCTCTTCCCGCCCTCAATCTTTCCCAGCATCAGGGTCTTTTCAAATGAGTCAGTTCTTCCCATCAGGTGGCCAAAGGATTGGAGTTTCAGCTTCAGCATCAGTCCTGTCAATGAGTATTCAGGACTGATCTCCTTTAGGATGGACTGGTTGGATCTCCTTGCAGTCCAAGGGACTCTCAAGAGTCTTCTCTAACACCACAGCTCAAAAGCATCAATTCTTCAGTGCTCAGCTTTCTTTATAATCCAACTCTCACATCTATACACGACTACTGGAAAAACCATAGCCTTGACTAGATGGACCTTCATTGGCAAAGTAATGTCTCTGCTTTTTAATATGCTGTCTAGGTTGGTCATAATGTTTCTTCCAAGGAGCAAGCATCTTTTAATTTCATGGCTGTAGTCACCATCTGCAGTGATTTTGGAGTCCCCCCAAAATAAAATCTGTCACTGTTTCTATTGCTTCCCCAACTATTTGCCAAACCTCACTCCACATCTATTCAGCCCCAAGTCAGGGTGGGGTACTGCTCCTACGTGCTCCCAGATGGACTGCCCTCTCCTAATACAGCATTCAGTGCTTCCCTCCCCACTCTGCGTTGCAATCACTGGGCTAACTGTCTGAGACCTCCCGGGAGCGTGGCTCCTTCAGGGCTAATGCTGTGCGGCTTTGTCACCCCTGTGTTCCAGTGCCAGCACAGTGACTGGCACGGCGGCAAGTCTCAGGGCATATCTGCTCAATAAACACAGGTGACTGGCACCAGGCCCATGCCTCCCAAGTATTGGGAAGGGTCAAGTTCATAGGATTGAGATCACTGACTGGAGCCAGGCTGTCTAGGTGCATCGCTGTGTTGTGCTGGTTTCCAGCTGGGTGCCTTTGGGCAAAATACTTACCCTCTCTACTCCTTAGTCTCTTCCTGTTTTGTGCAGGGTAGTGACAACAGTATTTACCTAAAGAATTATTACAATCACCATGTACCTGGTAGATCAGACAGTAAAGAATCTGCCTGCAGTGTGGGAGACCCGGGTTGGATTCCTGCATCGGGAAGGATTCCCTGGAGAAGGGAATGGCAACCCACTCCAGTATACTTGCCTGGAGAATCCCGTGGACAGAAGAGTCCATGGGGTTGCAAGAGTCAGACATGACTGAGCTACTAACACTGTTACTACTGCCACTACTGTGAGTTAATACAGGGCTTCCCTGGCAGCTCAGAAAGTGAAGAATCTGCCCACAATGCAGGCGAATCATGGGTTCGATCCCTGAGCGGGGAAGATCCTCTGGAGAAGGGAATGGCAACCCAGTCCAGTATTCTTGCTGGGATAATTCCATGCACAGAGGAGCCTGGAGGGATACAGTCCAAGGGGATGTCGCAAGAGTCAGACATGACTGAACGACTAAACCACCACTACCACCAGCAGCAGCAGACGGTTAGCGCTAAACCAGAGCTCACTGTTAGCGCATCTGAACACTTATTAGAACTCACTTACACTAAAGGGGATAAGATTTTGCTTTGAAGGAGATGTAGCTGATTGGGATGAAGATAGAGGCAGAGATATGGAGGCTCTGGAGTCCTCATGTCAATAAAGGAGGAAACCAAGAATCTGGAATTCTCAGCAATAACATTAGAACCTCAGAGAGGAAAAAAAAAAAAAAAGAACCTCAGGGAGCAGGCAGAAGAGGTGGGGAGGATTCCAGAAACTCACTCGTTTTATGAGAATGGATGACCTGTTAGTTTTGGGTCTAGGAAAGAAGGATGAAAATCTCTTAGCTTTTTCCTCCAGTATTCAGCCCTCTCACCCCCGGACTCACAGGAGGAACTGTCTCTAGATACCTAATTGCAATTTATCACAACATGTCCACTAGAAAAATGCATCTAAAATTCCTCCCTTTGGTTTGTCAACACATCCATTAGAAAAGACCGGGCTACCAGTTATGTGGAACCATGGCGATTTCTTGTTATCAAGCATTTGGTTGAAATGGAAATTTCCTGTCTGCCTTGGGGGATATTTCTAATGTTCTATATTTATGCCATGGGTTAGTTAACCAAAATCTGAAATCTTTATTTAAAAAAAATTGAACTGTAGTTGACATACATAGGTGGCTCAGTGGGTAAAGAATCCGCTTGCGATACAGGACACGTAGGAGACGAGAGTTCGATCCCTGGTTTGGGAAGACCCCCTGGAGAAGGAAATGACAACCCACTCCAGTATTCTTGCCTGGAGAATCCCATGGACAGAGGAGTGTGGTGAGCTACAGTCCCTGGGGCTGCAAAGACTTAGACACGACGGAAGGGACTCAGCATGCCCGCATGTAGTTGACTTACAATATTACAAAACCTGAATTCTTCATCTATATTTTCAGTTTTACATTCACAGGTCTGAAGTCATAGAGAAGTCACCTTGTGTGTGTTAAGGCTGGGTCTTGGTGTCTAAAGCGAAAATGACTTCAAACTTCTGAACAAGGTTATCTCCACTTGAGGAGAAGACAAAAATAGGAGCATTTTCTCGATCCTCGATTCTGCGTCCATCAGCTTACACTGACCTTTACTGACTATTTGAGCTCAATCAGTTTGGGAATGCGGTGGAAGCTGTTGAGTTAATATGGTTGTTTAAACAATTATATCAGACAGGCAGGTAGGCAAGCAGACAGCAAATATTTGTCTGACCACTGTGCTAGGCACCTGGGACAAGGCAAGGGTGACAGTGACCCAGTGTAGCAGTCCCCAGGGTTGCCTATGCGGTCTGAGGGATCTGGCTTGGATCATTGGCTCTGTTGCTTTCCAGATTTATTTGATACCCTGAATCTCAATCTGCCTATCTTTAAAATGGGCATCATAATTTCAGTTACCTCATAAGGCTCTGAAAGGATGGGGCGAGATAAGCCACCCACAGAGTTTAGCACATTCACGTGTCATTATGCATGTTACTGCCCATTTCATTCTCCAGCAGATGGAATGATCCTATCAGGGGAGAGAACTGATCAGCAAAAGCACCCCAATGAGCCATTTGGGTTGGAACAACAGCTCTCAGGGTGTAGGCAGACTGGGTGAGGAATGAAACAGGAGGATGGCTAAATCACTGTGTGAGCAGTCTAAGGTGGAGACAGAGAGTGGGACCCCTGTTATAGGAGTGATTCTTGGGACCAGGAATTGTCTAAGGGCCTTAAGAGTCTATATGTCTAATCTTCAGTTTTTGTCATTTTTTTCCTTCTTGTGGTTCTGATGTAACCAACTACGTATCATAGCCCTAAATCTTAAACAGACATCTCCCACACCATGGAGCCAGATTGCCAGGACAATCTCATGATTTATACCTGTTCAGTTCAGTTCAGTTTAGTCTCTCCGTCGTGCCTGACTCTTTGCAACCCCATGGACTGCAGCATGCCAGGCCTCCCTGCCCATCACCAACTCCTGGAGTTTACTCAAATTCATGTCCATGGCGTCAGTGATGCCATCCAACCATCTCATTCTCTGTCGTCCCCTTCTCCTCCTGCCCTCAATCTTTCCCAGCATCAGGGTCTTTTCCAAGAAGTCAGTTCTTCTCATCAGGTGGCCAAATATTGGAGTTTCAGCTTCAACATCAGTCCTTCCAATGAACACTCAGGACTGATCTCCTTCAGGATGGACTGGTTGGATCTCCTTGCAGTCCAAGGGACTCAAGAGTCTTTTCAACACCACAGTTTAAAAGCATCAGTTCTTCAGTGCTCAGCTTTCTTTATAGTCCAACTCTCACATCCATACATGACCACTCGAAAAACCATAGCTTTGACTAGATGGACCTTTGTTGGCAAAGTAATGTCTCTGCTTTTTAATATGCTGTCTAGGGTGGTCGTAACTTTTCCTCCAACTTTTCTGTAGCCATAAAATAAAAACTTCGTTTTCAAAATTACCCAAGTTTAGACTTTAAATTATGTCCCAGTTATGCCAACTACTTTCTGTGAGTTGCTATGTTTGAAAAAACCAAGGGAAAGAGGCTGGACTGAGATGAGGAGAAGACGGGGAAGCAGCAGGCAGAAATGGGATGGACATGGGACAGACACAGGTGCTCAGAGACAGAAGGGACCATGTGCAACTGGGGCAGAGGCAAAGGAAGAGATGCTGGCTTGCACTCTGTGCTTATGGGGTATCCAGCCACCTACCTCTTTGTGGGGAGTTGGAAGATAGGGGATATTCATGAAATTAGCTTATAGGTTATATTTGCAGCACTATTAATTGCAGGTAAATTAACATGTATTGAATTACAAAAATTCCATCAGCCCTTGAAAACCTCCTGTGCCCTTTGTCAGCATTTCTTGACTCTGCTCCCTGCCCTTGCCAACCACTAATCTGTTTTGTGTTCATCTGTTTTTGTCTTGGACATAGTGTCATGTAAATGGAATCAAGGAGTCTGTGGCCTTTTTAAGTTTGCCTTCTTCCAGATTCCACCATGCATTTGAGATTCATCCATGTTGTTGCATGTTTCAGTAGCTTATTTTGGGAGCTTCAGAAGTATTCCAATGTATGGATGTACCAGTTTCTTTGGGGTTTCCCAGGTGGCTCAGATGGTAAAGAATCTGCCTGCAATTCAGGAGACCTAGGTTCATTCCCCGGGTTGGGAAGATCCCCTGGAGGAGGGCATGGCAACCCACTCCAGTGTTCCTGCCTGGAGAATTTTACGGACAGAGGAGCCTGGGGGGCTACAATCCATGGGGTCGCAAAAGAGTCAGACATGACTAAACATGTACATACCAGTTTCTTTATCCATTCCCTAGTTAAGGCACACTTAAGTTACTTTCATTCACTATAATTTTGACAAATTAAATACACTTGTGTAACTCATATCCCTGTTGAAGAGAATTCAAGAATAGGAACATTTTAAGATGTATAGTTTTCATGTGAAATACCATGAAATAAATTCTAGTTCAAGGGTTCTTAACCATTTCTGAGCTATGGATTCCTTTTTTTTTTTTTTTAGTTCTACCAGTTTATTGCTACCAACCCATCTCCCTCCACCCTCGTGCACACATGCTCAGTCATGTAATCCCATGGACTTCAGCCCGCCAGACTCCTCTGTCCGTGGATTTTTCCAGGCAAGAATACTGGAGTGGGTTGCCATTTCCTTCTCCATGAGCTATGGATTCCTTTGCTGGTCAGGTGAACTCTTCTCTGAATACTGTTGTTAATGTATTGATATAGAATAAAATGCATAGGATTATCAAAGAAAGCCAATTATGTTGAAATACAGTTATCAATTATTACAAAGAAATATGTGGTTAACAAGAAATATTAAGAAGCAATGAAGTAATATCTGTATTCCTTTATGGATACATCAAATAAAACCCAGAAGCAGATCTAAGAACTAGATTTTGAGAATTAAGAACTAGATCTAAGAACAGAAGATTTAAATTTCTGAAATTTTGAAGTTGTGAGGAGCACATGTGACACTTTGAGCTCAGTTACACCTGGTGGCACTAGTGGTAAAGAACCCGCCTGCCACTGCAGGAGACGTGAAGATCCCCTGGAGGAGGTCTCGGTAACCCACTCCAGTATTCTTGCCTGGAGAATCCCAGGGACAGAGAAGCCTGGTGGTTACAGTCCATGGGGTCACAAAGAGTCAGACACGACTGAAGGGACTTAGCACGCACATGCATAACTGGAATGAGATGTAAAAATATTTGTGATTTTAACTGGGGACACAGTCACAGATACAATCATTACCATTTCCCCCTCATTCACAACTGAAGAAATGCTACATTTCAATCTGAGTTTCATGAATATAAAAATAGGAATTTCCCCCAGGAATCTCTTGAACTCTATATTTGAGGACTCAGATTTTGTGTGTGTGTGTGTGTGCTCAGTTGTGTCTGACTCTTTGTGAACCCATGGACTGTGCTAAGCTCCTTTGTCCATAGGATTTTCCCAGTGAGAATACTGGAGTGGGTAGCCATTTCTTTTTCCAGGAGATCTTCCCAACCCAAATATTGAACCTTCGTCTCCTGCGTTTACCACTGAGTCACTTGGGAAGGTACCTTGCTGTAATTAGACCATCCATCCAACTCGATTTTGTTGCTAACACCTTAAACGGATAGGTGGGAACTCCTTTTTGCCAACTTTCACATCCACCAAGATAGATCCAGGTCTTTTTCTCTGCTGACTCACAGCTGTTAATTAGTGCATAACCTGCCTATTTCCAGCAGGTATGTGATCCTTGGTCTTTTTCTGTGACTTCAGAAACTTCTCAACTTACTTCCAGCCATCTAACAAGTAAGCCTTCAAATCCCATGGCAGAAACTTGAACAAAGCTCCCAAAGTCCTGAGTCTGGTGAAACGTCTAGCTTTATCTTGACCTATGAGAACTACCACCTGAATTTATAGCAACATGACGCAGTTAGCGTAAAAGGAGGGGGAAGGGGGCAAGAAAAGTCTCAGCCAGGAATAAAAAAGTACAGCCAGTATTTTGTGAGCTCTGAGTTTCTGTTGAAACATGAGCAAGTTTGATTCTGGGAAAATTCAACTTCCTGGTTTGAAGACGGGCTTACAAAAGAGCTTTCCAGTTTTTACATATATCAAATGCTTCTACACTCACCCAACAGGATTTATTTTCAAATGGAGTGGATAAAAGTGCACCAGAGACATACAGACCAGTAATGCCTTAAAAATCAATTAGACTTAAAAGGAGAAATAAATCTATATATATAAAAAAAATCTCCAGATAAGTTTGCTTTGGAGTCTTTTCCTCACTCTTCCATTAAAAAAAGTAGGACTTTCCCCCTTGCTACTGTGTGCCCAAATTGTTTTTCGGTTCAGTTCAGTCGCTCAGTCGTGTCAAGTCCGACTCTTTGTGACCCCATGAATCACAGCATGCCAGGCCTCCCTGTCCGACCCCATGAATCACAGCATGCCAGGCCTCCCTGTCCATCACCAACTCCCGGAGATTACGAAAACTCATGTCCATTGAGTCAGTGATGCCATCCAGCCATCTCATCCTCTGTCATCCCCTTCTCCTCCTGCCCTCAATCCCTCCCAGCATCAGGGTCTTTTCCAATGAGTCAACTCTTCACATGAGGTGGACAAAGTATTGGAGTTTCAGCTTCAGCATCAGTCCTTCCAATGAACACCCAGGACTGATCTCCTTTAGGAAGGACTGGCTGGATCTCCTTGCAGTCCAAGGGACTCTCAAGACTCTTCTCCAACACCACAGTTAAAAAGCATCCATTTTTTGGTGCTCAGCTTTCTTCACAGTCCAACTCTCAAATCCATACATGACCACTGGAAAAACCATAGCCTTGACTAGACGGACCTTTGTCTGCAAAGTAGTGTCTCTGCTTTTTAATATGCTATCTAGGTTGGTCATAACTTTCCTTCCAAGGAGTGAGAGCCTTTTAATTCCATGGCTGCATTCACCATCCGCAGTGATTTTGGAGCCAAAAAAAACAAAGTCTGACACTGCTTCCACTGACTCCCCATGTATTTCCCATGAAGTGATGGGACCAGATGCCATGATCTTAGTTTTCTGAATGTTGAGCTTTAAGCCAACTTTTTCACTCTCCTCTTTCACTTTCATCAAGAGGCTTTTTAGTTCCTCTTCACCTTCTGCCATAAAGGTGGTGTCATCTGCATGTCTGAGGTTATTGATATTTCTCCTGGCGATCTTGATTCTAACTTGTACTTCTTCCAGCCCAGTATTTCTCATGATGTACTCTGCATATTAGACCTACCAATTTTCTTATTGCTCCTTCACTATGAAAACACATATGATTCTTTATTTTTCTTTCACTGTCTGACTTACTTCCCTTATGTGTGGAATGTAAAAAGAAATGATACAAATGAAAAATGAAAAGCAGAGAGAGTGTTGTTAGTTCTCAGCTGTGTCCGTCTCTTCGCGATCCCATGGACTGTAGCCCTCCATGTTCCTCTGTCTATTGGATTTCCCAGGCAAGACTACTGGAGTGGGTAGCCATTCCCTTCTCCAGGGGATCTTCCCCATCCAGGTCTCTTGCATTGCTGGCAGATTCTTTACCACTGAGCCACCAGGTATAAAAAGAAATGATACAGCTGAACTTACTTATAAAGCAGAGACTCACAGACTTTGAGAATGAATTTATAGTTGCCAGGGGGAAGGATGAGGGGAAGGGATAGTTAGGGAGTTTTGGACGGACATGTGCACACTGCTATATTTAAAATGGATAAACAACAAGGACCTATTATATAGCAAAATAAATAAAATAGTAACCAATGAAAAGATATCTGGTTCAAATGTAGCATTATATTCTTTTGACAATTCCCATCTAGGTTAATTTCAGGGAACTGTTAAAGATTCTCTACCTGAAAAAATAGCTTTCTCACTGAATTATGGGTATAGACAAAATTATAATGAGCATAAAGTTTTATTTCTCAAATAGAGATAAGACTTCATGTGCAAATATTCTTTAGAGTGGTAGCTCACTGATCCAAGTTCCCATGAAGGTATGATGCTTAGTCTTTGAACAGTAACCTGGAAGAGCATGAGAAATCCCTTCAGCATCTGTGGAACAGACACCAGGACTTCAAGTCTGATGGACAGAAAAAGTCCTTTCTGGAGACAGAACTTGTTGTTGTTCAGTCCCTGTGTCATGTCCGACTCTTTGCAACCCTGTGGACTAGGAGCATGCCAAGCTCCTCTGTCCTCCACTGTCTCCCGGAGTTCTCCCCTGTCATCCTGATGCACACTGGGGTCCGACTCCGCTGCCTTCATGGACCGAAGGTCTAATAAAGACGCATTACCTTTGTGTGTCCATGGTTTATGGCTTCCACTCACACAAATGCCTTGTTTGGCCTTCAGATACCCTTGTAAGAACAGGACAGGGATCACTTCCCAAAAGTACAGCTTGGGAAACCAAGGACTGAAACTGTTAAGCGACACATCCAAAGACAGCCAGACACCAAGGGCAAGGAAAAGAGGCAGATGGAAAGGCTGGGTCCCCCCCTTGGCTTGTTTTAAAATTTTATTGAAGTCAATCCTCTATATTCATAAATGTCATGAGTGGTATCTGTGAAATCAGGGATGTAAGTATGAAATGGAGTTTTGTTTTGTTTTTTTAATCTGACTGTATTGAGTGTTAGTTGCTGCTGCATGTGGAATCTTCCAGGACCAGGGATTGAACCTGCGTCCCCTGAACTGTAAGGCAGATACTTTACCACTGAGCCACCAGGCAAGTCTGAAATGGAGTTTTTTTTTTTTTTAAAAAGTTTTCATTTATAAATGTAGTTAAGAGCCTTCCAGAGGGTTGTCACAATGGACATTAAAGTGTGCTTCTTTTATTTTTCTTGGTGAGAGAAGCCACCTGTCAGAAGACGTAGGACTGGTCAGTCTGGTCAATAGTCTTTGACTCATCAAAAGCCTGGTGCAAGCGGGGTTGCCCTGGGTTACAAGGGAACGAGTAGATTTGGCATGTTTCTGTTCTGAGGGTAAAGAAGAAGTTAGCCCATACTAGCAAGGCAGGGTGGAACTGAACTGTGTCCCGACCTCAGGCTCTTGGGTGCACCTAGGGCAGCGCCCTGGATGGGAGCTGGGAGTGAAACCCACTGGAGGTGAAACTTGTTGGAGACTAGGAGAGAGCTGGGATGGAGGGACTCGTCTGGGAGAACTCGGGGTCTAGGGATGGGGTTGTCTCCCCTCCAAGCTTTAGCCCCTGGGGCTGTGTGGGAACTGGGACGAGGCCTCCCTGAAGAGAGGAGAAGGGCCTCTGGCTTGACCATCTGCATTGGGTGAAGGTGGGAAACCAGAGACGCTTCTGCCCCCTGTTGGCAAGAAGAAATGTCTGGGGTTCTGGGGCAAATCAAAAGAAGCAGACAGGCCCAAGAGGAAGATATCTGGCTTCCTTTTACTGAGGCAAATGAGCCTGTGGGAAGAAAAATGAGGTGGCTACATTTCAATCTTGACTTTATAGACAGTTCACCGAGTTACTAGTTGACCTCTACCTGAGCAGGAACTACAGAGCAACTCTGCCAAGTAACCACGTTTGAGGGACTTCCCTGGAGGCCCAGCGACTAAGACTCCACCCTTGAGTTCCCACTGCAGGGGGCCTGGGTTCCATCCCTGGTTTGGAAACTAGAACCCACTTGATGCAACTAAGAGTGCCCTCGGCGCAACAAAGATCGAAGATCCCGCGTGCCAAGATCTGAGACCCTGCATGCTACAACTAAGATCCTGTGCAACAAAATAAAAAAATTTTTAAATCTATTAAAAAACATATCTGATGGCTGCCTGACCGAGTAGGACATTTATTCCTCAAGGAAAAGCCCTGGCTGTGCAAACAGTCCAAAATCATCCAGCCAACTTGGACAGCAAGTCAAGTCAATTCAGTCAAAGTAGCATTCATTCACCTAACACAGGGTGATCAAGGCCGTCCTGTGCCCCAGGCACCGTCCTAGGTGCTGATGAAACACTAGTGAACAAAAGGCAGGCTCCCTGCCCTCCTGGAGCTTCCTGTCTTGGGGCGGGGGGACAGAAATCAGACAAATAGAACAGAGCTGAGGAAGAGGATGGAGAAGAAGGGATGGGAGTGAAGCTGCTTTGCACAGGACAACCAAGGGAGATGACCTTGAGGAGGTGACTTCAGCACGGACCTAACTGAAGTCAGAGTGTGAGCTATGTGAGATGAGGGTGGAGAGTTTCAGGCAGGAGTCCTGGTTTAGATTCGTGTGGTGAGGCAGGAGACAGAGGTTGGAGAAGGAGTGGAGATGACTCTACATTACATACACCTTCAGAGCTCCCAGAAGAGCTTCAGATCTACCCTATGTGTAAAGCGAAGCCAGTGGAAGGATTTGAGGGGGGTGGTATTATTCAGCTAACGTTTTTTTAAAAAATGACTTAAATTGCCAAATTGAGAATCTATCCAAGGGACAAACCTGGGATAAGGGGAAGAGTCAGGACGCTACTGCAGTGCTCCAGGCTAGGACGGAGGTGGCCCCATTTACTGCGTGATGGAAGTGAATCAAAAAAAAAAAAGAAAAAGAAAGTGAATCAAGGCATTCTTTAGCTGATGTGCAGACAATACATTTCTATGGGGTTTTTATAGCTGACAATTTCTGTTAACCCAGAAACATTGACTACAAGAATTTACAAATAACAATCGATTTTTAGGGCTTCCCCACTGGCTCAGCAGTAAAGAATCCTCCTGCAATGCAGGAGATGCTGGTTTGATCCCTGGGTCAAGAATATCCCCTGGAGAAGGAAATGGCAACTTACTGCAGTATTCTTGCCTGGGAGATCCAGTGGACAGAGGAGTCTGGTGGGCTACCATCCATGGGGTCTCAGGAGTCAGACATGACTTAGTGACTAAACAACAACAATAATTTTGAATTATTTACAATTAATTTACAAGTATTAATTTACAAATAATAATGATTAAGTGGTGATACTCCCAGGGCATTATGCTATGTCAGGTACCCTTCTAAGTATAGCTAATTCTTACTTTTCATGATAGTTCTATAAAGTTTCCATGCAATACTGAATTAGGAAATACAGAACAACTAACACTGGAGAAATATAGGGTTGAGTTGAGTTCTGGGTTCAGTTCAGTCGCTCAGTCGTGTCCGACTCTTTGCGACCCCATGGACTGCAGCACATCAGGCCTCCCTGTCCATCACCAACTCCCAGAGCTTACTCACTCATGTCCTTTGAGTCGGTGATGCCATCCAACCATCTCATCCTCTGTCGTCCCCTTCTCTTCCCACCTTCAGTCTTACCCAGCATCGGGGTCTTTTCCAAAGAGTCAGTTCTTCGCATCAGGTGGCCAAAGGATTGGAGTTTCAGTTTCAGCATCAGTCCTTCCAATGAATATTCAGGACTGATCTCCTTTACGATGGACTGGTTGGATCTCCTTGCAGTCCAAGGGACTCTCAAGATGTCTTCTCCAACACCACAGTTAAAAAGCATCCAGTTTTCAGTGCTCAGCTTTCTTCACAGTCCAACTCTCACATCCATACATGACCACTGGAAAAACCATAGCCTTAACTAGACGGACCTTTGTTGGCAAAGTAATGTCTCTGTTTTTTAATATGCTGTCTAGGTTGGTCATAACTTTTCTTCCAAGGAGCAATCATCTTTTAATTTTATGGCTGCAGTCACCATCTGCAGTGATGTTGGAGCCCCTCAAAATAAAGCCTCTCACTGTTTCATTTGCCATGAAGTGATAGCACCTGATGCCATAGTTCCTGCACGTCTTTGGTAACAACTTTTTCACAGACTAATCAAATAAATGACCTTGTTTTAAGTGTGTTTCTTCCTGTGTGTGTGCTTAGTCACTCAGTCACGTTGAACTCTTTGCAACCCCAGAGCCTGCCAGGCTCCTTTTGCTATGGGAATTCTCCAGGCCAGAATACTGGAGTGGGTTGCCATGCCCTCCTCCAGGGGATCTTTCTGACCCAAGGATTGAACTCCCTTATTGTAGGCAGTTTCTTTACTGTGGGAACCATCAAAGACATCATTTCGTATATATTGTGCCTCAACAAATATTAACCCGTGTATTTTCTCCAGCACATCTGTAGCCTTCTTGTGCAAAGGAATGCTAAACAGTAGGTCAGCACTGCACTTGGGTGCATTTTGAACAGTAAAATCAACAAAAAGCACAAAAACCTTGGTGTTGAGTAGACTGTGAAAAAGACACTTGTTTATAGCAGGAGACCTGGCATAAGAAAGCAGAGTCATAGCCTTAGACAACCTCAGTTGGAAACACGTACATTGGGTGACTAATTTTTTGCTGCCCTATGTATATATCTGTGGATGACCACAAAAGCCCTGTGGGATGAAATCCCCTGGTGGTCCAGTGGTTAAGAATCGTCTTCCCAATGCAGGGGACACGGGTTCGATCCCTGGCCCAGGAAGATCCCATATGCCGTGGAGCAGCTAAGCCCACGTGCCACAACTACTGAGTCCATACTCCTGGAGCCTCTGTCCCACAAAGAAGAGTAGCACCTGCTCATAGCTGTTCTGTATTTCCTAATTTAGTATTCGTGGCAACTTTATAGAACTATCGTGAACGCTCGCAGGCAGCAACGAAGACCCAGTGCAGCCAGAAATTAAATAAATAAAAATGTTTTAAAACCCCACTAGCATGTTGATTTGGGGGTTACAAATATTGCAATGTAAGTGTACAGAAATAAAAAGATTTTTTATCAAGTCTTCAAATTTCTGAAGAACAAAGTTGACTATATTTTACACCCATTGACTCATAACATCCCTCTTGTTGGGTGGGGAAGATGAGTCCAAGGCACAGAGGGCTGAAGTGAGTTGCCCCAAGTTATACAGCTGGTACGAAGGTGGCCAGATCACACACCAGTGCCAGCATTCCCCAGAACCCCACCTGCTGCTCTTCTGACAGGTAAAGAGCACAGACACCACGGAGACCTTCACATTCCTTGGTTTTCAAATTCTCCTGCCAGGAACACCTCTGGCACTGGCATCTTTCCAGAGCATCTTTTTGTTGTTTTTAGTGCTGCAGCATGGGGTCTGGGGAAAACCCTTGGAGCTTCTCATCGCTGAGTGGGGCAACTGTTAATAAGCTTGAAGAACAGGGCCTCAGATTCTGGGGCTACCAGTAGACCATGTTTTCAAGAAGAAAAAAATAACAAGAAAAGAAAAGCCTATTTAAAAGAGAACAAAATTTAGCAGCAGTATCTATTGGGAAGGATGGCAGGGGTAGGGGTGGGACTGGGGCTGTAGCCATCATGTTGAACCTGAGTGATGGGGACTGTGACCCAAAGCCAGCCTCCTGCACAGACAGAGGGAGCCACGCCTCCAGGATAGAGCTCTATGTAAAAGTGGAGCCCAGTCTCACTTCTATGTGGAATCCAAAAAAGTAAGGTCACAGAAACAAAGAGTAGGATGGTAGCTGTCAGGGGCTGGGGGTGAAGGAAACAGGGAGATGTTGGTCAAAGGATGCCAGTTTTCAGTTACAAGATGAAAGTGTTCCTCTAACGTGGTGACTATAATGAACAGTGGTGACTATAATGAACAAGACGGGATTGTTATACTTGAAAGTTCCTAAGGGGGTAGGTCCCAAATGTTCCCAACATGCCCAAAATAGAAATTATATGAGAGGATAGCAGGATTAAGTAACTTCCTTGTAAGCATCTTGCAATATGCATGTGTATCAGATCATAATTGAACACCTGAAGCTTACATGTTGTTATACGTCAATCATACTCAATAAAACAGGGAAAGAAGTGGAGCATGAAATCTTATTTCATGATTGTCAGAGACTATTACTATAAGCATTTTATCACATGGTCCAAAAGTGATCAAGCTGTCCTCATGGGAAATATTTCAGGAAAAAATCATGTTAAAACAGTTTTTCACAACTCAGTTTATTGTTGTTGTTCAGTCGCCTAGTCCTGTCTGAATCTCTGCAACTCCATGGGCTGCAGCATACAGTCCTGTCCTTCACTGTCTCCCAGAGTTTGCTCAGATTCATGACCATCGAGTTGGTGATGCCATCCAACCATCTCATCCTCTGCCGTCCCCTTCTCCTCTTGCCTTCAATCTTTCCCAGCATCAGAGTCTTTTCCAATGAGTCAGTTCTTTGCATCAGGTGGCCAAAGTATTAGAGCTTCAGCTTCAGCATTAGTCCCTCCAATGTATATTCAGGGTTGGCTTCCTTTAGGATTAACTGGTTTGATATCCTTGCAGTCCAGGGGATTCTCAAGAGTCTTCTCTAGCACCACAGTTCAAAAGCATCAATCCTTTGGCTCACAGTCTTCCTTATTGTCCAATTCTCACATGACTACGGGAAAAAGCATAGCTTTGACTGGATGGACCTTTGTCGGGAAAGTGATGCCTCTGCTTTTTAATACGCTGAATCCAGTTCAATTCCATGCTGTTTCAGTCTATGATGTCCCCCACTTTTGCTGCAGGGCAGTGACCGCCTCCCAGGATTAAAGAGAACATTAAATGATTGAAAAATAATACCTATGTTCAAAGAACTTTATAGTGGCAAAACACAAAACATTCTGTTTACAAGAGGGAGCTAGACGGAGCACTCTTTAAGGCCCTTTCAAGGTTTGTGTTCTAAGTGGGTGTGAGATCTTTACTGAGCGCTTGTTATACATATAGCATGTGCTTGGCCATTAGAACACACCCGCCTGGAAAGTGGCAGGTGAAAGTTTAAGTGATAGCACCTGGGGACAGGGGACCTCTTCCCCTCCAGTATCCTCAGCGCTGGGATCTATTCATTGCGTTTCTTCTGTTTGACTCCACTGACAAGGAGTCAGCTCCCTGCTATTCCTGCAAAACTAACTTTAAATGAACAAGAACTTTAATATTATTTCTGGCAGCTACACCAGCAAAAAAATTATGAAAGAATTTGAAACCTACTTTGGACTTCAATAAAGAAAGTATAAAGAAGAGAAGTTACAGGACCATGTAGATTTCTAGTTGATGCAGTTATGCCTTATATGGGCTTCCCTGGTGGGTGAGACAGTAAAGAATCTGCCTGCAATGCTGGAAACCTGGGTTTGATCCCTGGGTCAGGAAGCTCCCCTTGAGAAGGGAATGGCTAACCACTCCAGTATTCTTGCCTGGAGAATTCCATGGACAGAGGAGGCTGGCAGGCCACAGTCCATGGGGCCACAAACAGTCAGACATGGCACACACATAGGTGTCTTATTTGCAAGATGGGTAGTTGTAATATATAATAAGTAGTTATATATAATCATTTGTATTAAATTATTCTGCCTGAAATATTCACATATGGGGCTTTGCCTCAGTATTATTGAGCTAACTCATAAGTAAATGTAATAAAATAAAGCAAAGTATTTTTGTTGTTTTTCTCCCAATATTCACAGTCACCAGTTTGCTTTTGAGATTTTTGTTTGTTGTGTGCCACACATACAGAGGCTCTTTCTTTTCTTCCTTCCTGTCTATTTCCCTTTCTTCCTCTCTCTCCTTCCTTCCTCCCTCTTTTCTTTCTTTCAACCAGTGAGTCATTTTCTTGGCTCATTTGAAATAAAAGAGTAAACCTTCTCAGCACCCGGTGCTCTGCCCACTGGAAGCCAGTAGCGCCCCCTGTCGGCGACAACCCAAACTGTCCCAGAGGTCGTCAAACGTCCCACCGCGAGACTGCCCCGCGCTGGGGCTCTGGATCGCGCCCTGTTTCCTCAGGCCACATCAGCCCCCATCAATTACAGGGTTCTGAAGTTCTGGAGACAGGAGATCACAAACACAGGGTTCAAAAGAGTTAAAAGAAACTCAAGTTCTCAAATAGTGAAAAGTGAAAGTGAAAGTGGCTCCAACGTGTCCGACTCTTTGCGACCCCAAGGACTGTACAGTCCACGGAATTCTCCAGGCCAGCGTACGGCAGTGGGTAGATCTTCCCAAACCCAGGGATCGAACCAGGGTCTCCTGCATTGCAGGCAGATTCTTTACCAACTGAGCTATGAGGGAAGCCTTTCTAAAATATGTATGGAGCAAATATGGGAGATTGGATTGTTTCAGAAAAATACCAAAATGCTAAGAGAAACTGTACAGATAGAGGTGGGAGATTTTGAACTGACTCTCGTTCTTAAATTCCAGTACTATTTCCATCTCCACCAAGATGTTACTCCTCCTTCTGGTGTTAGAAGTAAAGGTGACAAGAGGTTAAACCACAGTCACTGGGACCCAGAAGCTAGCTCAGCAGAAGGTTTCTGTACCCTTTCTCGCCTGCCCTGCCCCCTGGGCTGAACGTGTCTCTATCAACCGTCCTTCCAGGTTATGAACTAACCTGGTAGCAGGACTTTCAGCAGGCAGTTTGTAATAAAAATTGGGATGTTTCCCCCCCTCCTTCCTCCCCTTCTTCCTTTGTTTCTCCTTCCTCTTCCCTTTTTAGAATCTCTTATATCATCCAGTAAGTATTTGCTCAGAATGTAGCTTGTTTTTTAAAACAGTGCAAAATCACATAGGAAGAAAACAGAGGAAACTCTCACCATTTAGAAAAGTTCAGGGTGAAAGTCAAAAGTGTTAGTTGCTCAGTCTTGTCTGACTCTTTGTGACCCCAAGGACTGTAGCCCGCCAGGTTCCCTGTCCATGAAATTCTCCAGGCAACAATGCTGGAGTGGGTTGCCACTCCCTTCTCCAGGGATCTTCCTGACCCAGAGATCAAACCCCGTCTCCCGCATTGCAGGTGGATTCTTTGCTGTCTGAGCCACAGGGAAGCCCTCCAACCAGGACACTTCCTGTGTGTCGGGGGGATCCTCTTATCATCTTGGTGGAGACAGCAGACATAACCTGGACCATCACGGGCTAAGTGGGATGATGTGTCGTTCTCCTTTTCCGTGGCTCTTCCTGCCCTGTAATACACCGTTCTGTCCAGATGTGACAGCTCTATCTCCTGGGACAAGTACAACAAGGAAATTGTAGTGTTAACAAGAATCAGTGCTGTGCTGAGTATCACACATACAGCCTCTGATTTGAAGCTCACAATGACAATAATCCTCTGATAATGCGCACTGTTCTACATGAAAAACATACTCAACAGCACACAGTTAACATGCCATAAGGTGGGATTTAAGTCAGGCAAGGTGATCAGAGAACCCACCTGCTTCACATGATATAATTTGTGTTGGCTTGTGTGATGTTTTTACTGGCTTACAGGATGCTCTGCCTGTGCTTAAATTCCTGCCTCCTAGATGAGGACGATTCGGTGGCAATGTCCTTCCTTTTTTTTTTTGGCTGGGCCATGTGACTTGATAAGGGTTGAATCCAGCCCTGTCACAATGGAAGCTCGGAGTCTTAACCATTAGACCACCAGGGATCTCCCGAGATACCCTTCTCTAAACTGAAATATGGAGAAGGAAATGGCAACCCACTCCAGTCTTCTTGCCTGGAGAATCCTAGGGACAGAAGAGCCTGGCGGGCTACAGTCCATGGGATCTCGCAGAGTCGGACATGGCTGAGTGACTAACAACAACAGCAATAAACTGAAATATGCCTCTATAAGTGATGGGGCACAGCTGGGTTTGGGGCCATTCTTAGCTAAGGAGGAGGAGCTGTTTGAGGAGAAATCAACCCAAGGGGGACATCTTGTTTGGCCACAGTGTAGCCTGTGGCCTGAACGTTCTAGATACATCATCTCCCCAAGGGCTGTTCTGAAAGGAGCAGAGACCTGTTGGAAAAAGAGAGGGTCTCTGTGGAAATGAGTCTGCTGGTTCTGAGAAAACAGTAAAGACAACAAACCTTTATATCATTTATTTATAAGCCCTTGAGACTTTTTCTGTAATCCCTGAGTTACCCTGCTTTGTGTTTCCTCATAAAAGATGGTAGGAAAACTCTACAATGAATAAAAATTGACTTAATTATCAGCACTTTTGCCTTTTTCCTCCCATCCCTGAATTCCTCACCTCTGTTTAACCCTCCTTGGTATTTAAATAGTTAATCTGGTGCTGGTCCGGGAGTCAACACTGCGCAAATCTCTAAGTGACTTCACAGTGACCTTCACAACTTGATTTATTTGGCATTTCCTTTGTGTTCTTTTATACCAACTGATCGACCTTTGCTATTAATTAACAGTATTTACTGAAGTACTCACCAAAGTCAGTAGATAAGATTTTCTGTGTATAGCCTGTCTCATGACATTAGCTTATCCCCCAAAGTATAAAACCAACTGAGAAAAGTGTATTTGAAAACTGGCTCAGGTTGGGGACTTCCTTGGTGCTCCAGGGGTTAAGACTCTGCACTTCAAATGCAAGGGGCAGAGGTTTCATCCCAGGTCAGGGAACTAAGATCCCAAATGCCATGTGGCATGATCAAAAAAACATTATGTGTGTGTGTGTGTGTGTGTGTGTGTGTGTGCATACAGGTTGATATATATGAAAGCATGCATGCATTCACTAATTCAGTATTTATTTACTGAGAGCCTATTATGTGCCCAGCTTCACAGAACCACCATCCTCGTGGGGTGGGATGAAGGAGACAGATAATGAGTAAGTAGAATAGCTTATGTCACAAGGAGATAACTGCTATGGAGAAAAACAAGGCAGAAAAGGGTGACTGAGAGTAGAGGCTGTGTTTGAAAATAGACTGCTTATCCTTGTTCATTGGAGCTTTACTTACAATGGTCAAGATATGGAAACAACCTGAATGTTCTTCCGTGGGTGAGTGGAAAAAGCAAATATGGTAGATACAGACAATGGAATGTTATTCAGTCTTCTTAAAAAAAAATGAGGAAAATCCTTCCATTTGTAACAATTTGGATGAACCTGGAGGGCATTATGCTAAGTAAGATAAGTCAGAAAAACAAAAACAAATATTGCATAAGCTCACCAATAGGTAGAATCTAAAATAGTCATAGAAAGAGAATAGAATGGTGGTTATCAGGGACTGGGGGGAAGGGAAATTGGAAAGGTGTTGGTCATGGGTACCACGTTTCAGTTATGCAAAAGATGAGTAAGTTCTGAAGAGCTAAAATACAATAATGTGACGATGGTGAACAATATTGTATATTGCTAAGAAGGTAGGTCTTAAGGATTATTCCCGTGAAAATAAAATTAAAACATAAAATAAAATAAGTGCTTCGAGAAAAGAGCTTATGAAAGGTCTCAAAAGGTAAAGAGTGATCACTGAGGATACAGGGAGCATCCCTGACAGAGGGTTGCCCAGCGAGTTCCAGGAAATAGCAGAGAAGTTGGTGTCTTAGAAGCCGGTGAGGCCAGAAGAGATTCAGGTGCCTGGTTTTGTGGAATCTCATACTTGATGTGTCAGGACTTGGCTTTTTCTTGGCATGAGACAGGAAGTCTTTGAAAGGTTTCAAGCATAAAAGTGTCGTGGTGGACTGGTGATTTCAAACGAGGATCAACTGACTGTGGAGTGGAGAACAGACTATAGGAGGGTGAGGGAAAAGCAGGAGAATCAGTTAGGAGGTGATGGCTGCTTGGACCAGTCTGGTAGCAATGAGGGTAGAGAGAAGAGGTTGCATTCTGGATATACTTTAAAAAAAGTAGAGATAATAGGATTTCCTGGCAGGATGGATATGGGGGTGTGAGATACAGGAGCTAAGGTTTTCAATATGTTCATGTGTTTGTGTGTGCTTAGTCGCTCAGTTGTGTCCAACTCTGTGTGACCCTGTGGACTGTGGCCCACCAGGTTCCTCTATGAGATTCTCCAGGCAAGAACACTGGAGTGGGTTGCCATTCCCTTCTTCAGGGGATTTTTCCCAACCCAGGGACTGAACCCAAGTCTCCAGCACTGCAGATGGATTCCTGACCATCTGAGCCACCAGGAATGCCCTGTTCAAGTGTATATGTCTATATAAAACTCCAAAGGTATCTGGTTTGATTATTGTTTGTTGCTGTTGTTCCACCCCAAAACTCTGATACGGGAGGAAACTTCTCAAGTCTTGTTCACAGCTGTATACTCAAAGTCTTGCTCTGACTCCCTAGCACCCAGCCCCCAGGCCACCCCACCTCCTTCTTTCTCTAAAATAAAGTGTTTATTGTGGGCGTCGACTAAAAAATATGCATAACTTGAGACTTGTGAGTTCAGTTTTATCTGGGGCAAAGGGAAGATGCAGCCCCAGCATCTTAGATTTGAGAGACTGCTCCAAGGAGGCAGGAGGGGAAGTCAGGCTTTGAACAAGTTTGTAACAAAGGGACTTGGCAGTCTGAGCATCAAAGATTAGGTGTCAAGTTCAGGAATTTAGCATTCTAAACCTGGGAAGATGCAAGCCTCTGGGCCTACAGAATTCATTCCTTTCATATGCACCTCAACTATCTGGGGCCAAATCCAGTTTCTTTCTTCTCCTTAAGCAGTGGTAGATGGCTGCTTTTTGTATTCCCCTAGCTTCTCAGTAATCACCATGGAGGGTGGCAGCATCTGCTGGATTGCAGTTTGGGGAGCCCTCAATCACTTTTGGAGGCCAGAAGTCACTGATGGCTGTGACATTTCTTGTTTAATGACATGGCAGGAGATATCTTCATTTAACATGGGTAATGAGATTACAGAAAAATTTTCAAGAGCTCTGTTATTTTCTAGCTACCCTATTTTCAGCATTGAGCCTGTATTCATTTTAAAATGTTTTAGTCGTGCTCAGACTCTTTGCAACCTCATGGTCTGTAGCCTGTCAGGCTCTTGGTCCATGGTATTCTCTAGGCAAGAATACTAGAGTGGGTTGCCATTTCCCTCTCCAGGGCAATCTTCCCAACCCAGGGATCAAACCCTGATCTCTCACATTCCACACAGATTCTTTACCGTCTGAACCACCAGAGCTAGAAATAATGCATTTTAAATTACAGAAAATCAAAGAAAGATGCAGAATCAGACGACTGATTGCGTGATACATCTCCTCTTCCCTCTACATCGGGGTCTTTGGAACTTCTCAGTAGGACCCTGCAGAAACTGGAAGGGGTGCCGCCTTGCCTTCCTTTTTCCAGGATGCATCCACCTTGCTCGTGGGCACTGAGGCATTACAGGGGCACCTGCTGAGGTTTAACACTTGACTCCTGGGAAAGCGGGGATGTTTGGGCGTCTGGGGGTGACTTTCATGGCTCTGGAACTTGAAGCTGTTCCAGAAAGCTCTCAAACTGCCGGCAGGATCAGGATCTTTTCACTGAAATCCACAAGGGCCGCAGGAAAGGCTGTCATTGGCCAGGCTCTCAGGCCACCCACGTAGGGGGAACGGTGGGGGATGCAAACCCCGCCCAAGCCCCGGGGGGGATGGAGGTGGCACCTGGCACTCCCGGTCAACCTCTGAACGCCTAGCCAGGCACCTCCACGGGTGCAGGCGCTAAGCGGCCCTCCCCAGCCGCGCACTGCACCCCCGCGGGTCCCTTTCCTGGGAACCAAGGTCGTAATTAGCGGTCCAGGTGGGAAGCAGAAGCGGAACCAGGGAGAAACAGAAGCGGTGAAAGAACCCAGAGAGCTTAAGCCCGGGAGAAGGGGCGCGGCGTCTTGGGGCGAGAGGATTTCGCCCCGCGCGCCCAGCGAACCGCTCAGGCGCCGCCAGAGCCCGGAGCAGGGGGGTCCTCTCCGAGGGGGCGCAGCGGTCCCCCGCGCTGTGCCGTTCGCCCAGCGCCAACCGGCTCCTCAGCGGAGTCCAGGAAGGGTCTCCGGTCCAAGACAGGGATCTGCGGCCATGACTGAGGTCGTGGAGCTGGAGAGGGGCGCCCCGCGTCCTCGGAGCCCGTCCGGGGGCCCAGCGCTTCAGGCGGATAGGCGGGGCGAGACGGAGACCGCCGGCCCTAAGGCTCAGCGAGAGGAGGCGAGAGAGGGCCCAGCGGAGGCGCCGGGGGGCGACGGGGCGGGCGCAGCCGCCACGGCCGCGGGACCCGAAGGAGAAGGCTCGGGGCCGGCCGGAGGGCTAGCGGGCGGGCTGGAGCCGGGCGCCGGCGGAGGCCCAGGAGCCGACACGCGGGGCGCGAGCGGGGCACAGGGCCAGGACGAGGCAGGGGACGACGCCCGCAAGGTAGAGGGGCCGACGAGCGGCGCGGGGCCGGAGGAGGAGGCTAACCCCGGGCCCGGCGCGCAGGGCGAGGAGCCGGGGGAGGCTCAAGCGGGGAGCGGGGACCCCACGGCCCTGAACGCGGCAGAAGAGGCGGGGAGCGGGCCGGGGGAGACGGCTGGCAGCGCGCCTGGGGCGTCCAGGGCGCGCGTGGACGCCGAGGGGCCGGCGGGGGCCCGCGTGGACGCCCCGGAGTCGGTGGGGAACAGCGTGGTAGCCGAGGAGTCGGTGGGGGAAAGCGTGGTAGCCGAGGAGTCGGTGGGGGCCCGCGTAGGACGCCCCGGAGTCGGTGGGGGACAGCGTGGTAGCCGAGGAGTCGGTGGGGGACAGCGTGGTAGCCGAGGAGTCGGTGGGGGACAGCGTGGTAGCCGAGGAGTCGGTGGGGGAAAGCGTGGTAGCCGAGGGGTCGGTGGGGGCCCGCGTGGACGCCGAGGGGCCGGCGGGGGAGAGCCTGGGAGCCGAGGAATCGGTGGCGGATAATACAGATGTCGCGGTGCCGACGGCAGGAGCGCAGGGCGCCGAGGGTGAGCCCCGCGACGGAGGGGACCGCAGCCCCCAGTCCCAGGCGGAGGCGATTGAGGCCCCAGCGGCGGAGAGCGCTGGGTGCACCCCCGGGGAGCTTGCGGGGGAGCCTCGGGGCGCAGCGGAGGAGACGGGCGACCCCGAGGGAGGTCAGTCGGGGGAAGCGGCCCCAGGGGACGCTTGGGCAGAGGCCGGCGAGGACGTGGACCAGAGTGGGCCCCCGGGGCAGGCGGAGGAGGCCGAAGAGGAGAAGCCGGAGCGGGGTCCCCAGGGGCCAGGCGAGGAGGCCACGGCCGGGGGGGAGGAGGAGCCCCGCGAAGACACCGCTGATGAAGAGGCGACCCGGCCGTTGGAGGTCGGGGAGCCCCAGGCCGAGCTGAGCAGCTACGTGGCGGACGAGCGCAGCGCTGAACGCGGCGGCGGCACAGTGCCCGAGAACGGCGGCCAGGAGGACGGCGAGGCGTCCGAGGAGGGGGCCCCGGGGCAGGACCACGACATCACGCTGTTCGTGAAGGTAAACCTGGCTTCCCGCACTCCCGTGACGCCCCCTCCTCAGTCGTGTCTTTTCAGATCTGATCCTAGAGGGACGCGCAGGGGTCATGCTCTCGGCGCCCGATGGGCACCGAGCCCTCTGTCCGCGGGTGTCGGGCAGGACAGCCTGCGTTTCAGCGAGAAAGAGTTAAGTCGCTCAGTCGTGTCCGACTCTTTGCGACCCCATGGACTCTAGCCCTCCAGGCTCCTCTGTTCATGGAATGTCCCAGGCAAGGCTCCTGGAGTGGGTTGCTAGTTCCTTCTCCAGGGGCTCTTCCCCACCCAGGGATCGAACCCACGCCTTCTGCTTTGGCAGGTGGAATTTTTTTCCCACTGAGCCAGGAAAATCCAAAGGAAGAATTGAGGAAACAAAGAGATTGGGGTGGGGGTGGTGGGTGAGTCCAGCATCCCACTGGCCTTTGTCCTGAAAATCCTAACTGGCTCTTCTAGTCTGGAGGTTCTCAAAGAACCTACAGAACAAAAGCAAAACCCGGACAAGCCCTTTTGATGTTCAGAACAATTTCTGCCAAAGGAAACGCTAATACTTAGAGTGAAAAAATGATAACAGATAGGTTGTAATGTGAAACTGTATACTAGGACTCAAATCTCAGAGGCCCAGAGCTGGCCCAAATTTTCAACTACCAAAACCTCTTTCATTTTGGGAGAATCAATAACGTGTGTTTGGGAGGAAAATGAAAGTTTATTTAAATATGGTAATATTTATGGAACATTTTAGCATTTTTTTTAAGAAGCATGCCATATGCTGATAACCATTGTCTGCTTCTTTGTCTTATTTTCAGCCTTACTTGAAAGAGTCAAAGAGGACAAAGATTCTGTAGAAATACAAGTGAGATAGTTTTGAGTTTAAATGGGGTTTCCTATAAGGCATCACAGATAAGGACCAAGGTCCAGGAGCAGCTTTTTTGTTGAAAAAGCTCTTCCCAAAGACCTTTGGCCAGACTGGGAAAGCAGCAGATAATAAGGTCAAGAATGTGCATTGTATGTTAAATCATAATCCTTGCAAAATATTTCCAGGCTTATAGAGGCCAGTCATGACCCAACCTCCTTGAGAGAAATGTAAGCAAATTTTAATAACTGGAAAAAAAAATAAGGAAAAAAAAATTTCCCAACATGATTAAGATCAGAATTTCAAGAATTCTTTGAGTGGCAAGAGAATTTGGGAAGAACAGGCTTGCGTTTCTTCACTATGTTGTTCGGAGCAATTTTTAAGATGCTGAGACATTTTCAGATCATGTATTGGGACATAATCTGAGGGTGCAAACCCCTAGGAAGGTCCCTGGAGCAGGAAGACTTCAGGGGAGTTAGGGGAGGGGGAATTTGAAAATAGCGCTGCTGTGCATGTTCCAGCTCCACTCCTTGGTTTAAGAAATTTCCCCCTGGTTCTGGTCGCTGGGCTATAGGATACCAGTCTCTTGCTATAGCTTTTAAACAGTTTCCTAACTGGACTCTGCTTCCATCCTTGGTGTTTTCCAATCTAGTCCTTCGTCATAGCCAGTGAGCTAAAGAAAAGATCTGATCATTTTGTTTCCTAGTATAAAATTCCTCAGTTGTTTATGGCAGGTAAATCCCCACTTCTTAGCCAAATCATGAGGCTCTCCAGGATGTGATTCCTGTCTTCTTGGCATTGCCTGTGTGCCCCCTCACCCCCACCTTTTGGTACCACTATGTCACCAAATTAAACTACTTACTGGTCCTTGGGAGAACCACATTCTTTGCTGCCTTGAAATTTTCCATGTGCTCTACCTGAATCAAGTTTCTTCCCCTTCATCCCTCTCTCCCTCCCCTGCCTGGTTATCTGCTTGTGTCCAAGATTCAGCGTGGCCATCAGTTCCTCCGGGGAGACTTTCCCAACCCCGATTTGGTTTGGGTACCCCTCTGTCAAAGCTCCACTCACACTACCCTCTGTATGCTGTCTCCAGTGTGGAGCACAGGTCTGGAAATGGATGGTGTGTGTGAACCAGTGGCTGCCTGTAGGAGTTGGTATATTGTAATGATCAATAGTACAGACTTTAGAGCCAGTGAGCTGGGGCCAAATCCTGGCTTTGCTTCTTTCTTGCTGTGTGTCCTTGGACAAGTTACTTAGCCTTTCTGTGCCTTCGTTACTTATGGATAAAACAGGGGCAACAATAGTACTTACTCTATGAGGTTGTTGCGATTCAAGATAAGATTCTACTTAGAAAAGTATCTGACTTGAAATAAGCCTGGTATAAGTGTGAATTCTTGTTATATCTGCTAGTTCTGATCAACTTTCATTGATTTTTGCTTGGGGATAGTCCCTTTTCCATTCCATCCCTGCCATTTTATTTTAGGGAAAATACCTCTAGATACCCAATTATTTCCATTCTCTGGGGGAGAAGAATATTATGAAAAGTAAAAACAAGTTGTTTTCTCAGATTCTGCTTAGAGTAGTTTGTGTAGGCAGAGGCAAGGAGACATGTCATGAATGGCTTACCCAGAATGTTTGACTCTGATGATTGGCAGGCTGCTCAGTTCTTTTCCTTTTGTTAAAGTAACAAATGGACCTCCGAACAGTGAAACTGGTTTTGAAGCAACTACTGCCTGGTGCAACTTCTGAGGGTCACTTAGGATGTGTCCCATAGGATTGTTAAGGCATCTCACTTCTCATGCTTTTAGTCATTGTCTTGAAAAGCAAAAGAATCCCAAAGCCAAACTCAAGCAAAAACACTTTAGCCTGTTTTATCTCTTGACTTTGTGATACTTGATTTAGAATCCTTAAGTTAGTTCAGAAGAGGATTTCTTTGCCAAATTTAACCATTCCTAAGCTCCTTCTTTGGGCTGCACTTTATCTGGACGCTGTATTCCATAGTGGACATCTGACCGTCTAGGTTTTGTAAACATATCAGGGGCCAGTGTGTCTTGGTGGGTTTTTGATGCCATGACTGGGAGTGTAAATTTCACAGAGCTGTTCTTTAAGGATAATAGTGCAGTGTTCCTTTAACCATTCCAGTAGCTTTCACGACAGCCTAGTAAACACAGTTGTTGTTTTTTTAAACAAAGTTTTAAGTTAATTAGGTCTCATTCTATTTGGGAAATTTTTAAAATTTATTCTATTTTTAAAATGTATAAGTGACAAATAAATGTATTGGTTATCAGAAAGTAACGACATGACACAGTAAAATGTAATAATAAGATGTGCTTCTAAATTTAACCACCTGGTAGTTTGTATTACCTATCTTGGTGAGGATTGTCATTCTATTACTTTGTCATTTTATTTTATTCTGTACGTATGCAAGAATGTATGCTTGGTTGTAAAAGAGCCACAAGTGTATAAAGCAGGCCCCTGGAAAGCCTCCTTGAATTATTTTATAGTAAATGAATTGCTGATCATCTAATGTTTAGTTTTATTTTCTCAAAGAAGTGATAATTATTTATCAAATTATAGAGTAACCCTGCAATGTCTTTAGTAACAAAAATTCTTCTCTTAGTTACTCACAAAGGATGACAACATAACATACCAACATAGTAATAACAAATGACAAACAAGATACTAACACCATGGAGTAAAGTAGGGACTTCAGAGACAGAGGATTTGGTAGCTAAGGAAGTCTTGCTTACAGGTTTGGTTCTTCTGATACTTTGAGGCAGGGTCCAGGGGTGGGAGAGTTCTTCCCAGGTGAAGGATGATGAAGGATCTGCCTGCCAATGCAGGAGATATGGGTTCAATCCCTGGGCTGGAAAGACCCCCTGGAGAAGGAAACGGCAACCCTCTCCAGTATTCTTGCCTGGAGAATCCCATGCACAGAGGAGCCTGGCGGGCTACAGTCCATGGGGTCTCAAAGAGTCGGACATGACTGAGCACACATGCAGCAGGGGTGGGATAGTCTAAAAAATGGATTTGCTAGCAAATTTCACATGATTTAATTAAGAAAACCTTAATGTATGTGACAAGTGTCAAATCCTGGACCAGAATCTAAGAATTTCTTAAACTGTGTTTTGGATGCCATACATTTAACCACTAATACACAGCTACTGCTGAGCTCAGAAACTTGTATTTGCCATTATATTTAGATTCTCCAGGGAGGTGAAACTGAGCGCAATAAAGTAGAACTCAAGTCATGGCCTTTGAATAAGCATTGTCTTATGCTGCCCCCACCAAATAGATAAGTAAATTAACTGAGTCGTCCTAACATTGTCACATTGATTGGGGGTTGGAGTGGGGAAGGGGTCTGTTGGGATCAGCATCTGGTGGACTCTCTGTTCATTTTTCTCCAGGAGCAAGCAGGCTGAGACCTCTCTGGGGGTTTTGTGTCTGAAGAACTTAAAAGGGAGATGCTATTTCCATAACCAAATATGAATTTTGTGTTCCAAAAGGAAATGAGTAAAAATGCAGTTCTGTAACTTTAATTTTTTCCCCCAACTGACATTTTTTTGGTCATTTGTTTTCTGAGTGTCTATGCCACTTGCTTACACATTTTGTGGTTGTTCAGTTGCTCAGTTGTGTCCAACTCTTTGAGACCTCATGGACTGCAGCATGCCAGGCTTCCCTGTCCTTCACTATCTCCCAGAATTTGCTCAAACTCATGTCCATTGAGTCATCAATGGATGCCATCAACCATCTTGTCCTCTGTCATCCCCTTACATATTATGTTTGTGAAATCATACAAGGTTAGCTGGGGTGGGAACAGAGGTGCTTTGCTAACCTCTTAGACACATGTGCACACACAGCACAGCACGCACCCTTGAGTGGGATTCGTGGGGTGTCCTCACCACCCGGCACAGCAGAGAGACTGTGGGAGGCCCTCCATCTGCTCTTCTTGGTTCAGTCAGTTCAGTCGCTCAGTCGTGTCTGACTCTTTGTGACCCCCATGGATCACAGTATACCAGGCTTCCCTGTCCATCACCCACTCCCGGAGTTTACTCAAACTCATGTCCATTGAGTTAGTGATGCCATCCAACCATCTCATCCTCTGTCATCCCCTTCTCTTCCCGCCTTCAATCTTTCCCAGCATCAGGGTCCTTTCCAGTGAGTCAGTTCTTCGCATCAGGTATTGGACGCCTGATGAAATGCCAAAGTATTGGAGTTTCAGATTTAGCATCAGTCCTTCTAATGAATATTCAGGACTGATTTTCTTTAGGATAGACTGGTTGGATCTCCTTGCAGTCCAAGGGACTCTCAAGAGTCTTCTCCAGCACCACAGTTCAAAAGCATCAATTCTTTGGTGCTCAGCTTTCTTCTTGGTAATGGAAGGTAAATAGTCAGATGGATGGTTGATTGGGTCAAGGTGCCTTGCTGGATACAGCCCTGTTCCCCACTGCTCAGTCCAGGGTCCCTTGCTGGAGGGCCAGAGTCAGTCTTCTCCATGAAGACACTGTAGTCTGGCACATAATGGGCACCTGGGGAGGAAGGGAAAGTGGGATCCTGTGGAGTGGGGGCTATACAGGCATGTACAGAGGACCTGCATGTAGAGTGGTCAGTGAAGAGTTATGGACCTAATTGTTTCTGCGGAGACGCAGAGAGTGGGGCCCTTGGATAATCCCTAGCACAAGTTCTTCAAGATTTTCTAAAATAGGCTGGCTTTGCCCTAACCATTCTCTGAGCTCCTGTGATATCCAGCCAAGAAAAGTTTTCTCTGAGAATCAGGGACGTGGATATTTAAATCTCCTAAGCTTCTCTTTTTCCATCATTAATTTTCTCTGCCTTTTTCCGACAGAGTGCTGATTTATAAAGTGGGCTCTGTATCTGGGCAGAGTTGGGGGGAGATATTTTCTAAAATATTTCAACTTGTATTTTACTATTTACTTCAGTTTTATTTCAGAAGTGGAATAAATTTATTTTTTTAAGGGTTAAAATAAAATAGGGAGGTTAAAGATATTTATGCATAATTCAGCCTTTCATGGAATCTATGAGGTTCTTTTGTTAAGTGTATCTTTTTAAAGAAAATATAATACATTAGGATAATAAAAACATAAATATAAAAAGATATAGTATGATAAAAAATGTCTTCTTCCACCCCTGAGACACAGTCTCTCAGTTTTCTCCCTAGATATTCTGCAAATATTCAAGCATATATGTGAATATCTTCACTGCATTGGTTCTGAGTGCTGGGTAACGTCTTACTTTAAGACTTAGCACTTTAAAACAACAAACATTTACTATTCAAGGTTTCTTTGTGTCAGAAGCTTGAGAGCGGCTTAAGCTGGGTAGTTCTCCTTCATGAGGTTGTAGCCAGGATGTTGGCCAAGGCCGTGGTCTCATCTGAAGGACCGACTGGGGCTGGAGAATCCACTTCCGTGGGGGTTGGCTGACTCATGTCTGTTGTCAGGAGGTTCACTTGCCCATCGCCTGGACTGTCCACAGTGCTGCTTTAGTGTCCTCGCCACATGGCATCTGGCTCTCCCCAGAGCATGAATCCAAGAGAGGAAGCCTTTTATGACACTGTCTCAGAAGCCAGTGCAGGAGATGAAACAAATGCGAGTTCAGTCCTTGGGTCAGGAAGATCCCCTGGAGATGGAAATGGCAACCCACTCTGGTATTCTTGCCTGGGAATATCCCTTGGACAGAGGATCCTGGCAGGCTACAGTCCAGGAGATCACAAAGAGCTGGACATGACTGACTGAGCGCAGCAGCTGAGAAATCACAAGCTGTAATTTCTGTCTTATACTGTAGTCTAAGGCTAACCTTCAAGGAGAGTGGAATTCAACTTTACCTTTTATTATTTATTTACTTATTTTTTAGAAGCTATTTTTTTGCCCATACCACATGTGGGATCTTAGTTCCCCAACCAGGTGTCAAACCCACACCCCCTTCATTGGAAGCACAGAGTCTTAACTGCTGGACCACAGGGAAATACCCCAACTCCACTTTTTGAAATTTTTAAAATATTTTAAAATACCACACCTTTTTTTTTTTTTTCCCATGGAAAGTTCAGTTCAGTCGCGTCCTACTCTTTGCGACCCCTTGGATTGCAGTACTCCAGGCTTCCCTGTCCATCACCAACTCCCGGAGTTTACTCAAACTCATGTCCATCGAGTCGGTGGTGCCATCCAGCCATCTCATCCTCTGTTGTCCCCTTCTCCTGCCCTCAGTCTTCCGCAGCATCAGGGTCTTTTCCAATGAGTCAGTTCTTCGAATCAGTGGCCAAAGTATTGGAGTTTCAGCTTCAGCATCAGTCCTTCCAGTGAATATTCAGAGTGATTTCCTTTAGGATGGACTGGTGGGATCTCCTTGCAGTCCAAGGGACTCTCAAGAATCTTCTCCAACACCACAGTTCAAAAGCATCAATTCTTCTGTGCTCAGCTTTCTTTATAGTCCAACTCTCACATCCACACATGACTACTGGAAAAACCGTAGCTTTGACTAGATGAACCTTTGTTGGCTAAGTAATATTTCTGCTTTTTAATATGCTGTCTGGGTTGGTCATAACTTTTCTTCCAAGGAGCAAGCGTCTTTTAATTTCATGGCTGCAGTCACCATATGCAGTGATTTTGGAGCCCAGAAAAATAAAATCGGCTACTGTTGCCACTGTTTCCCCATCTATTTGCCATGAAGTGATGGGACCGGATGCCATGAAAAGTAGTACACTGGAAATACATTTGGTTGCATCTTGCTTTCTTGACTTAACATCGTGTCTTGTAAATCATTCCCCGTTGGTGCCTGTAGCTCCCTCACATTCTTGTTAACATTTTGCATTTTTCTCATAGCGGGTGTATTCTACTCTCAGCTTGCCACTGTTGGATATTTAGGTAGTTTCCCCTTTCTCATGTGATAAGCAGTGCTCTAGTGAAAGTCCATCCAAAGATGTACAGTTACATATGGAACCTAAATTCTTGGAAATGATATTGCTAAGAGGAAGGATGTGCGTATTTAAGATTCTGATAACTTTTATTAAATTTCCTCTCCAGAGGTTATGCCAAACAGTGCCCCCCTGACATTCCATGAATGCTTTGTCTGCTTCCCCATTTTTGCCTGCTCAGTGTGTTCCCTAACGTTTTGAATCTGAGAAAATAAAAAATGAGATCCATTATCATTTAAGACACATTTCTTTTAGTATGCATGAGACTGAGTTTAATTTTACATATTTAAAAACCATTAGTATGTATTTTTCTGTGAACTATCCTTTGTTGTTTATGTCCTTTGCTCATTTTTCAAATTGCCTTTTGGTCTTGTTCTTCTTGATTTTTATATTAAGGAAGTTAGACCCCTGTCTGTTTTGACTGTTTGTACTAGAGTAATTTATCCTTTTTGTTTTAGTAATTTCTTGTAATGGATACTTGGGAAAACAAAGCATCAGCTGTGGCAGCACTCTTGGAAACTTCATTTCCTGGAATGTTTAAATGCTCTGCTTTGCTTTTTATTCTCTAACTTCTTAAGTGCTGAAGGATTATGTATTTCAAATCTTGCCTTTCTCCCTTCCTTTTTAATTAGTAGGTTACATTTTATCAAGCACACATCCTTTCAGGATCAAACTTTTGCGTACATTGTTAGAATTCCTGTTCAAACAAAGTTTAAAATGTATAGATAGCAGCATCATTTCATACCCACACTGCTCCACCTGAAAATGTAAAGGTATATATATCTTTGATCTTGCCGTCTCCTGAAATGAATTCGTGACAACTAATTGTCTGTGATGAAGTGATATCAAAGTACTGTTTCTAGGATTGTGTCTCCTAGCCAGATGTTCTTTTTTGGATTCCATCTGTTGAAAGAACTGACCATAATGTATAGGGATGGGTGACAAATCCTATTTGCAGAGGACCAGGAAATTGTGGAAGCCTACCTGTGGCTTATGTCATATTAGAGAGAGGATGGAAATGCACAAATGCCAACAGATTTTTTGAAAAGATAATTTTGAAGCTTCTGAAAGTGTAGCTCTCTGAAGAAATGCAGACCATGTGGGCGCATACTTACTCAGTCTGCAAGGGAAATCTGATCTTAAAATTGCCTGCATGATCATGAGATTAAAAATATTCTCCATTTTTTGAGGGGGTTTTAGGGGATACACATACATGTATGGCTGAGTCCCTTCACTGTTCACCTGAAACTACCACAACTTGTTAATTGACTATGCCCTAATACAAAATAAAAAGTTGAAAGCCAGGAAAAAAAACAAACAAAAATTCTCCATTTTTACTAGTTTTATGGGCTCTATTTCAACTCTTTCTCTTTCCTTCTGTACTTGGTCATCTGTGTGAAAGCTGAGTCTTGATGTAGGGCAACATAAAAGTTGCTTTTCAGTCTTTCTAACTACCAAGTGGTATTTTGGACCCAAGTAAAGAGCCAACTCACTAGAAAAGACCCTGATGCGGGAAAGATTGAAAGCAAAAGGAGAGGAGGGCTGCAGAGTATGAGATGGTTGGATGGCATCACAGACTCATAGAACATGAGTTTGAGCAAACTCCAGGAGATGGTGATGGACAAGGAAGCCCAGCGTGCTGCAGTCCATGGGGTCGCAAAGAGTCAGGCATGGCTTAGTGACTGATCAACAACAAGAAGCCTATTTAAAGTTGAGTAAGGAGTACATCTTATTGTATATTGTCACCCTACTTATTTAACTTATATGCAGAGTACATCATGAGAAATACTGGGCTGGAAGAAGCACAAGCTGGAATCAAGATTGCTGGGAGAAATATCAATAACCTCAGATATGCAGATGATACCGCCCTTATGGCAGAAAGTGAAGAGGAACTAAAAAGCCTCTTGATGAAAATGAAAGAGGAGAATGAAAAAGTTGGCTTAAAGCTCAACATTCAGAAAACTAAGATCATGGCATCTGGTCCCATCACCTCATGGGAAATAGATGGGGAGACAGTGGAAACAGTGTCAGACTTCATTTTTTTTGGGCTCCAAAATCACTGCGGATGGTGACTGCAGCCATGAAATTAAAAGACACTTACTCCTTGGAAGGAAAGTTATGACCAACCTTGAGAGCATATTAAAAAGCAGAGACATTACATTGCCAACAAAGGTCCATCTGGTCAAGGCTATGGTTTTTCCAGTGGTCATGTATGGATGTGAGAGTTGGACTGTGAAGAAAGCTGAGCACCGAAAAATTGATGCTTTTGAACTGTGGTGTTGGAGAAGACTCTTGAGAGGCCCTTGGACTGCAAGGAGATCCAGCCAGTCCATCCTAAAGGAGATCAGTCCTGGGTGTTCATTGGAAGGACTGATGCTGAAGCTGAAACTTCAGTACTTTGACCACCTCATGCGAAGAGTTGACTCATTGGAAAAGACCCTGATGCTGGGAGGGATTGGGGGCAGGAGGAGAAGGGGATGACAGAGGATGAGATGGCTGGATGGCATCACCGACTCGATGGGCATGAGTGTGTGTGAACTCCGGGAGTTGGTGATGGACAGGGAGGCCTGGCGTGCTGCGATTCATGGGGTTGCAAAGAGTCGGATACGACTGAGCGACTGAACCAAACTGAACTGAACTGAAGGAGTACACACCATTTGACACTGCATGAGGCCAGTGTTGATGAACACTGTGATGAACACAGAACCTGCTTTTTTGGAGCCTTCAGCCTTAGAAAGTGATCCGGGAGGAAATAACTTCAATGTTTTATGAGGCAGGAGAGCACTGGGGCCGGAGTTAGCTGGGACAGATGGGATGAGCAGGATGGCAGGCTGGGCAGCGACCAACAGAAAGGAGATGTGTGGCCTCTAGGTCTCAGACAGTGAGGGCTCTGCCCTTGTGTTGAAAAGTAAAAGTGAAAGTCGCTCAGTTGTGTCCAACTCCATGGAGTATAGCCCGCCAGTCTGCCATGGGACTGTCCAGGCAAGAGAGCTGGAGTGGGCAGCCATGCCCTTTCGCAGGGGATCTTCCCGACCCGGGGGCTGGATCTGGTCTCCTGCGTTGCAGGCGGTTTCTTGACCATCTCAACCACCAGCTGTGGGCAGTGGATGGATGAATGACAAACATGGCTGTTACACCATGTGGAAGAAAATTGAGTGGTCCACTCCATATGCCCTTTACAAAATACTGTTATTTATCTACTTATTTTGGCTGCACTGGGCCTTAGCCATGGCCCAAGAGACCCCCCCCACCGTGGTATGTGAACTTCTTAGGTGTGGCGGGCATGTGGGATCTTGTTCCCCAGCCAGGGGCTGAACCTCAGCAAACCCTGCATTGGGAGCGGGGAATCCCACCCACTGGACCACCAGGGAAGTCCTCGTAGACCCTTTTTACAGTCACTTCTCTGTTGCGTCTAAGAGGCAGCCATTCATTCTTATCCAGGAGAAGCAGTATGTGCTGGTTGAGGAGCTACTAGCCTCAGTGCCCCCTTTTCACTTAGAGTGTGCAAGCTTGGGGAAGCCAGAGATTGGGTTCCCTTTTTTGAACCTGCGGGACTCTGCCTCTGGCCCATGAGGCTCTTGGCTATCCAGTAGGAAGACCGTCGCTCTGCACCCCTAGCTGCCCAACCCAGTTCCCCAGCCCACCTCCAACCACCGTGCGCTGTGGGGATGAGAAATCAGGACAAGGAGGCACGCTGGGTGGGGCGCCCCAGGGAGTCTGATGGGGCCCTGAGGACAATGGCCGCGGGCGTGGCCAAGACACCCAGCGCAGCTCAGCTGTCAGGTGCTGTGAAGGTCACCCAGGATAAAGGTATCCTTGGCGATCCAGAGGCTTCAGGCTTTCTCCTGAAATGAGGACAATTAAGACTTATTTTTCCGGTTCCTTTGGTGTCAGGTCCTCGGATGCGGTGGATTCAACGAATCTTGGAAAGATTTTATCTCTCCTCTACTTTGTTCCTTTTCATTTGAACTTCATCCAGGCTGGATGCCTTCAACTCTGTTCCCAAAAATTACCGGACAAGATGAAGTTTGGGTTGCACTCGGTGGCTTTTTAGTGTCATTTAACTCTGAGCAGAAAATTCCATGCTTAAGAAAACTTAGAGGTCTGGAGTAGGAAATGGCAACCCGCTCCAGTATTCTTGCCTGGAAAATTCCATGGACTGAGGAGCCCGGTGGGCTATAGTAGTCCATAGCATCGCAAAGGGCTGGACACGACTAAGTGACTGAGTGCATGCACACACACACACATATTTGTCTCTGTGTTAGACATCTACTCTGTTAATCAAAACTTGTCTATGAGAGCCCTTTGTATGCTGCAAGTAGAGTGCTTTTATTTATCTTTCATCACATTATTCAAAAAGAAATGGAGGTTTTTTCTTTCCACAAAATGCTTGCCATTTAGTTATTGTGTGTGTGTATAGACATATTTGTGAGAATGTTTGACAATATAAAAAGTTTGTGTGGTCAGTCATACGATGTTCTGTCCACTGCTTTTTAAATTTTTTTAATTGAATTGAGCTTTTACTATAATATTCTCCACTTGAAATTACTTGGTTTGAAAAAAATGACAGTGAATGTATTCCTGCATACTTTTAGCACTAATTAATCACTTGTGATACATATTGCTCACTCCTAATCTCTCTCCATTATTGTGTGTGTGTTTTTTTTTAGTCTTTCATGGTTAAATGTATTTCTAAAATTCGTATCACCTTTGGACGTCATGCAGAAAGCATTCTTTTTCACCATTTGAATAAAGGTCACCTTTGCTTTCCATGAAAAAAAAAAAAAGAAAACTTAGAGGTATTGACACATCAGAAATGGAGGGGGATGATTTTTGGTTAATGTCATTTTAACCAGTATATTATGGTTATTTGCATTGTGAGCAGCTACAAGAAAGGAAGATTGCTCTGTCACTTTCCAGCTAGTGAGACTTGCTGTAGAAAGTAGTAAAAGTATAGTGCCCTGCTCATCACTGGGTAATATGAAACAACACCATTGCTTTTATGCCCTGCTAAGATTTTTTTTTTTTTTAATTGGTTCAAGTTAGTAAAGACCTGGACTTCCCTGGTGGCTCAGATGGTAAAAGCATCTGCCTACAATGCGGAAGACCCCCGAGTTCAATCCCTGGGCTGGGAAGATCCCCTGGAGAAGGAAATGGCAACCCACTCTGGTACTCTTGCTTGGAAAATCCTGTGGACGGGGGAACCTGGTGGGCTATACAGTCCATGGGGTCACAGGAGTCTGACACAATTGAGCAACTTCAGTAAAGACCTGAATCTCTAAGTAAATGGTTTGAGCATTTCAGCACACCCTGAAATCAGATAGTGTGGTGAATTCAAGGTGGCTGCAAATTCTTTGACCCTCCTCCCGAACCTCCCATCAGACCCTTGGGAAGTGGGCTCCGATTCTTCTCCCCCTGAATGTGGCCTGACCGTGGTGACTACTTGGTAACCAAGAATATACGGCGGGAGTGATGATGTGTGGGTTTCATTTCAAAGGGCCATGCATCTTTTGCCTTGTCCACTGACCCCTCTGAGGCCAGCATGCTGGAGGGGCTGCCTGTAGGTGCTCCAATTGACAACCTCAGCTAAGGACAGCCTTCTGGCCATTCTGCCAAAACACCTGACAAGTGTGTGAAGCTGTCATGGACCTGGTTCACCAGCTGAACACCACTGAGTGACCTTGTCAATGTCACATGAAACAGAAGCATCATTCAGGCAAGGCTTCCCCAAATTCCTGACTTACCAAATCATGATATATAATAAAACAGACAATTGAGGCTGTTAAATGTGGAGTGATGTAGTCCTGGACAGTTGGTAACTGGGACATGCAACTTCAGTTCAGTTCAGTCACTCAGTCGTGTCCAACTCTTTGCAGCCCCACGGACTTCAGCATTCCAGGCCTCCCTGTCCATCACCAACTCTTGAAGTTTACTCAAACTCATGTCCGACTCAAATTGAGTCGGTGATGCCATCCAACCATCTCATCCTCTGTCGTCCCTTTCTCCTCCTGCCTTCAGTCTTTCCCAGCATCAGGGTCTTTTCCAATGAGTCAGCTCTTCGCATCAGGTGGCCAAAGTATTGGAGTTTCAGCTTCACCATCAGTTCTTCCAATGAATATTTGGGACTGATCTCCTTTAGGATGGACTGGTTGGATCTCCTTGCAGTCCAAGAGACTCTCAAGAGTCTTCTCCAACACCACAGTTCAAAAGCATCAATTCTTCTGTGCTCAGGTTTTTTTATAGTCCAACTCTTTTTTCAACTGTACTAACAATCAATGTCTTATTAGGTAGAGTAGGTGGGTGACCACCCTTGATCCACATAGCTTAATTACTGAACCCAGTTGCTCTTAGCTTTAAATTCTAGCCAAAGGCTAGATTGTGTGTCGGTGTTTATGGTCACAGAGGGTGGAATCAACTCATATGAAGTATGTGGACGAACACAATGAAACTTGCTATTTATCCTCCTATATGAATTATGCTTTAAAAACTCCAGGGCTATTTTTAATCCTTATTTAATAATATGGCCTGATACCAACTGAAGCTTTCACATAGAGAAGAAAAGCCTATTTCCTTGCAAAATTCTCACAAGGAATTATTACAACAAAGGAACATCTTGTTCTGGAAAGCCAGCTTAATAATGCAGCCCATTTTGCTATACCCTGGTGGTTTAGTTCTTGAATGACTGAGCGAATTCCGTTTTTTAGAGTGACTCAAAGGGGAAACACAGGCACCAAACAGAAGACCTGGCCACATAGAGCCCTCCTGTCATCTACACTTCTCCCCAGCCCCTCAGAACTGCTCTCACCCACTCTGGACCTCTCCCCTTGGCCATCTTTTCACCCACTCGGATTTTACCAGCTTAGGAGAGTCCTAAGTTGCATGTTTTAAGATGGTGTCTGGTCCCATCACTTCATTGGAAGCAATGATGTTGAAGCTGAAACTCCAATCCTTTGGCCACCTGATGCGAAGAGCTGACTCATTTGAAAAGACCCTACTGCTGGGAAAGACTGGGGGCAGGAGGAGAAGGAGACGACAGAGGATGAGATGGTTGGATGGCATCACCAACTCAATGGACATGAGTTTGAGTAAATTCCGGGACTTGGTGTTGGACAGGGAGGCCTGGCGTGCTGCAGTCCATGGGGTCACAAAGAGCCGGACACAACTGAGCAAGAACTGAACTGATACTTGGGGATGCATTTAGGGTTCAGATCTGTTTTCAAGTCTTAGGATCTAAAATATATTTCTTAGGACCTAAGTGTGAAGAGGAATGAAACCATCCCTACATTCTAAGCTTATGGAGGAGTGAGGACCATGCTCTAAGATAGGGCATAGTCCTTTTGGTGATATGGATGAGGATGCTAATGAACATGTTTTACTGATAAAGTGCAGACAGACCGTGAGCAAAGCTTCCCCTGCACTGGGGACAGATGACTCGAGCCACTGGTTGGGTGTACAAAGTCATCTAGAAAGTGCTGTCAACTGTGCAGGCGTTTATTTCTTTAAAGAGAAAACTGGTTTCTGGCACTAGGTGTTTTCTCAGTTGTTGCTGTCCTCACGGTCCTGTTTTGTTGCTCCACTAGAGGGCAGAGAAGGGACGAGAAGGGACCAAGGTCCAGAGGGCCAGCTGGGTGGTTTCCTGTCTTATTAGCACTCCCTCTGCCCTGCAGAAAAGTTAAAGAAGAGAAGGAGACCTGTCCGGCACAATTGGAACCACTGGGCTTTGACCTGTGAGCAGCAGGTGGTTTTTTCATTTTCTTTGGATGAATACCCAGGAATGGAATCGCTGGATCTAATGGTAGTTCTGCTTTGATTTTTCGAGGAACTTGGTACTGTTTTCCACAGGGCTGCTCCACCTTACATTCTCACCGACAGTGTGCTAGGGCTCCCTTTTCTCCACATCCTCTCCAACACTTGTTACATGTTTGTCTTTCTGATAATGTGACGCATGGGCTCCGTCGCTCAGTGGTGTCTGACTCTTGGCGACCCCTTGGACTGTAGCCTGCCAGGCTCCTCTGTTCATGGTCTTTTCCAGGCAAGAATGCTGGAGTGGGTTGCTTTTTCCTACTGCAGGGGATCTTCCCCACCCAGGGTTCGAACCTGTGTCTCTTGTGTCTCATGCATTGACAGGTGGATCGTTTACCACTGTGCCACCTGGGAAGCCCTTTTTGATAATAGCTCTTCTAAAACAGCTGTGAGGTGATATCTCGTGGTGGTTTTGATCTCATGTGTCTCTGATGAGGGATGTTGAGCATCTTTTCATGTGCCTGTTGGCCATCTATATGCCTTCTTCGGAAAAATGTCTGTTCAGAACCTCTGCTCATTTAAAATTCAGATTGTTGGGTTTTTGCTGTTAGTTTGTACATGTTTTTTAATGCATTTTGGATATTAGCCCCTTATCAGATATATGATTAGCAAATATTTTCTGCCATTCATTAAATTGTTTCTTTATTTTGGTGATGGTTTCTATGCTAGACAGAAACTATTCAGTTTGATGTAATCCTACTAGTTTATTTTTGCCTTTGTTGCCTTTTGGTGTCAAGCAGAAAAAAAGTTGTCACCAAGACTGATGTCAAGGAGCTTACTACATATGTTTTCTTCTAGGAGTTTTGTGGTTTCAGGTCTTGCATTCAAGTCTTTAATCCATTTTGAATAAATTTTTTGTATAATGTAATAGTGGTTTCATCCTTTTGTATGTTGCTGTCCAGTTTAAGAAACATCACTTATTGAAGAGACTGTCCTTTCCCCACTGTATATTCTTGGCTCCTCTGTTGTGAATTAACTGACTATAAATACATGCATGGATTTATTTCTGGGCTCTCTATTTGGTTCCATTGATCTGTCTATTTTTATGCCAATACCATACAATTTGATTACTATATCTTTGTAATGTAATTTGAAATCAGGAAGCGTGAGCTTCCAATGTTGACCTTTCTCAAGATTGCTTTGGCTATTCAAAATCTTTGGGATTTAGTTTTATATTTTTAATATCTTTCATCGCTTTAGTGACCAGCTGTAGTAATTAATGTGGCTTCTCAAAAGTGCCTTGAATCTTTTAGAATGAGATCTGACAAGCATACCTTTACAAAAGGAATTTGATGGCTTTGCCACTTCATCAAACACCTGTAAGAAGGTGTAGAAAATGTCACCAAAATGGACCCTTTTATGCAAATGGACAAACAGTGTCAGCTTGTGGAAAGGTGAGAGGTTTCTGGGACTGGCGTCTTTTCCTGGGTTAGTCCTGGGGAAGATAAGAGTAACCACTGCCGCTTCTTAACAGACCGTGGCTTTTTCTAGACAATTCTTTGAGATTCAGGCTTTCAGTCTTTGAGATTCAGGAGGGCTGGTGTAGGCATTTTTAGACATGTGGATTCTTCCAGAACTCACATATCATACCAAATAGGTGATTCCTCCTTTCTACCTGAAAAAATGAAGCACAAAGCCTCTGATTTCTGCCATCTTTAAGCATTAAAGGGAACACTTTCTAAAATCTTAAAAGCATTGGTCACAAGAATTCTCTCAGTAACCTTTAAGATGTGTCTGATTAACTGACTAGTTTCAGTTAGAACAAAAAATATGAAATTGCCAGTCCCCTCCCTTCCTGACTCCGATCCAAACAACTTTCATAAGTTGGTCATCAAAACTAAAGTGTCTTTAAGGCAATAGACTTTCATCTGTGTAAATAGGTAGTTTTAGACCTTTGGTCTCTTTAAAACTTACAGACATTACAAAGAAAAATAAAGAGGGATTTTTTCTTTTTTTTTTAGTTTTCAGGAGGCTGCGTGTTTCTGAGTTGCTGTGTGGTGGCCAAGTTCTGTCTGACTTTTGCGACCCCATACAACTGTATGCAGCCCACCAGGCTCCTCTGTCCATGGGATTTCCCAGCAAGAATACTGGAGTGGGTTGCCATTTCCTCCTGCAGGGGATCTTCGACCCAGGGATTGAACTCATGTCTCCTACACTGGCAGGCACATTCTTTACCACTGAGCCACTAGGGGAAGACCTTGTTTCTAAATAATTATGCAAAAGAGCTAGAGACTTCTGGACCAATTGAATCTGAATACTTTTAGAGAAAATCAGAATTTCTTTTTCATGATCAGTTCTGCCTAGCACATGGGGTGACCCTACTCTTCCACTCTTCACACTTCCTCTTTCCTAAGTAGCTTACAAATCTTCAGTTGCTGTTTTCCTATCACGAGCAAAGTGTACACACATCAGCTGCTGATCTCAACTTGAGATGCATCAGTAAAGCCCCTACTGTTCGGGTCGCGACTATGTTTCAGTCAATTCAGTTCAGTTCAGTCCTCCCCTTCTCCTCCTGCCTTCATTCTTTCCCAGCATCAGGGTCTTTTCCGGTGAGTCGATTCTTTGAATCAGGTGGCCAAAGGAATGGAGTTTCAGCTTCAGCATCAGTCCTTCCAATGAATCTTCAGGCCTGATTTCCTATAGGATGGACTCTATGGGTGTATTTAAAGGGAAGGTGATGAACCAGAAAGTGCATCTCAGGACCACTCAGTTCAGTCGCTCAGTCGTGTCCGACTCTTTGCGACCCCATGAATCACAGCACGCCAGGCTTCCCCATCCATCACCAACTCCTGGAGTTTACTCAAACCCATGTCCATCGAGTCAGTGATGCCATCAAACCATCTCATCCTCTGTCATCCCCTTCTCCTCTTGCCCCCAATCCCTCCCAGCATTAGAGCCTTTTCCAGTGAGTCAACTCTTCGCATGAGGTGGCCAAAGTATTGGAGTTTTGGCTTCAGCATCAGTCCTTCCAGTGAACACCTAGGACTGATCTTTAGGATGGACTGGTTGGATCTCCTTGCAGTCCAAGGGACTCTCAAGACTCTTCTCCAACACCACAGTTCAAAAGCATCAATTTTTCGGTGCTCAGCTTTCTTCACAGTCCAAATCTCACATCCATACATGACCAGATGGACCTTTGTTGGCAATGTAATGTCTGCTTTTTAATATGCTATCTAAGTTGGTCATAACTTTCCTTCCAAGGAGTAAGTGTCTTTTAATTTCATGGCTGCAATCACCATCTGCAGTGATTTTGGAGCCAAAAAAAATGAAGTCTGACACTGTTTCCACTGTTTCCCCATCTATTTCCCATGAGGTGATGGGACCAGATGCCATGATCTTAGTTTTCTGAATGTTAAGCTTTAAGCCAACTTTTTCACTCTCCTCTTTCACTTTCATCAAGAGGCTTTTTAGTTCCTCTTCACTCTCTGCCATAAGGGTGGTGTCATCTGCATATCTGAGGTGATTGATATTTTTCCTGGCAATCTTGATTCCAGCTTGTGCTTCTTCCAGCCCAGCGTTTCTCATGATGTAGTCTGCATATAAGTTAACTAACCAGGGTGACAATATGCAACCTTGTACTCCTTTTCCTATTTGGAACCAGTCTGTTGTTCCATGTCCAGTTCTAACTGTTGCTTCCTGACCTGCATATAGGTTTCTCAAGAGGCAGGTCAGGTGGTCTGGTATTCCCATGTCTTTCAGAATTTTCCACAGTTTATTGTGATCCACACAGTCAAAGGCTTTGGCATGGTCAATAAAGCAGAAATAGATGTTTTTCTGGAGCTCGCTTGCTTTTTCGATCATCCAGCAGATATCAGGACCACTAGGGAGAGCCAGTTCTCTTGAACACATTCCATGGCTTGAAGCCAGAAAGCTCTTTTTTGAGAAGGCAGATTCTAGAAAACCTACTGGGAGGAAACAATAAAAAGAGCAGAATATCACAGCAGACCTCTTCATCCTCTTGAGAGGATGATCTGGGACTGTGCCTTCTTAGGCTTTGGCCAGATGGATCCTCAGATCGGTTTTACCAGATTAAGAAATTAGAGTAAAGTACATAGCCTGCAGAGTCACGTAGAAAGCTGTGTGAGGAGCTCGTCTGCTAGACTGTGTGGCCCTAAACAGTGATATGAAGGAATGAGCAAGCCTCCCCATATTTCAGGTCAAAGGGATCACTGTATCTGCAAGCCCACACAGAGGGGCTGTGGTCTTAGCTTGGCTGTTCGTCAACCTTGCAAATCCCTGGCAGTGAGGAGAGGCTCAGGGAGGAAGTTTCCAGAAATAGGCCACATGCTGCCTGCTTCAGGGTCCTTCTGCGTGACTGGCATGCGGTTGAGCCACTGAATCCTCTTAGGAAAAGTTTCAGGATTCCCATACGGAATCATCACCAGCTGTGTTAGTTTCCTATTGTTGTTGTAACATGACCACATGCTAGGTGGCTTTAACCAACTCAGATGTATTATTTGGCAGTTCCATTGGTCAAAAGTTTGACACACGTCTCCCCGGGCTAAAACTAAGGCACTGGTGGTACCTTCTGGACCTCCTTTCTGGAGGCTCGGGAGAGAATCCACATCTGTGCTTTTTCCAGTTTCTGCAGGTCTCCTGCCTTACTCTACTCAGGGACCCCTTCCTCCGTCTTCAAAGCCAGCAAGGTTCATCTCTCTGACCACTGTTCCCTAATCAAATTTTCCCTGACCGCAGCTGGAAAAGGTTCTCACTTTTAAGGATGGATATGATCAGAATCGGCCCACCTACTTGACAACTCAGGGAAACCTCCCCATCTCAAATTTATAACCTTATTGCCATTCACTGATTCTGAGTGTTAGGATGTGGACATCTTTGAGGGGTCATTATCCAGCTTACTGGAGCAGCAGTCTTTAAATTTATTCTTTCACATTCCACCATTGTCACCACAGGCCGTGGCTGGGATGACTTGTGGTCAAGCAGAGACCTACTTGGGTTTCCCTTGTGGCTCGGTGGTAAAGAATCTGCCTGCCAGTGCAGGAGACCCAGGCTCAGTCTCTGAACTGGGAAGATCTCCTGGAGAAGGAAATGACCAACCCACTCCAGTATTCTTGCCTGGGAAGTCCCGTAGATGGTGGATCCTAGCAGACTACAGTCCATGGGGCTGCAAAAGAGTCGGACATGACTTTGTGACTAATCAACAATAACGGCAACGACAGCAAAAGACCTACTTGGAAAGTCAGTTGGTGGTTATTTTCCTGCCTTTTTCTGCGGTTGCCCACTGGTCCTTAACCAGTGCCTTCTTGGACTCTGACATGAGAAAGGCAAGTCTAAAAAATCATTTTTCTACCGTAGGCAGTGGTCATGCTTTGTATTCAACACTTTCTGGTGTGTTCCAGTTCAGTTCAGTTACTCAGTCGTGTCCGACTCTTTGCGACCCCATGGACTGCAGCACGCCAGGCCTCCCTGTCCATCACCAGCTCCCAGAGTTTACTCAAACTCATGTCTGTTGACTCGGTGATGCCATCCAACCATCTCATCCTCTGTTATCTCCTTCTCCTCCCGCCTTCAATCTTTCCCAGCATCAGGCCCTTTTCCAGTGAGTCAGTTCTATGCATCAGGTGGCAAAAGTATTGGAGTTTCAGCTTCAAAATCAGTCCTTTCAATGAACACTCAGGACTGATCTCCTTTAGGATGGACTGGTGGGTTTATGGAAAGCTATTTATGGCAAAGAATAGGCATTTGGTTTTACTTGCCTTAAAAATCCCAGGCCCAAACTGTTTTGGCCACCTGACATGAAACATGCTGCAGGGACTGTGATGAGCTGGATTAGAGTAGATTCAACAAGGGTCTTTCAAGGAGCACCTGGGCTCTGCCTGCCCTGATGGAAGAAGGGCTTTGCAGCACAGCTTTGCAGGACTTGACTCCTCGGTTTTCTCAGGTCGATGCCAGCCCTGCATGGCTGTGTGTATCCAAGGAGGGAGACCTCTGTCCTTCATCGGGCAGAAATGGTTTGCACTCCGGTTTGCTTCACAGTTTGTGCTCCTCATGTGGGGCTGGGGCACACAGTGTCAAACCCATTGTCACGTTGACTTCTTGCAAAAGTTTTCTGGAGAGGGTTGTAGCGCACAGCCAGAGGTTTCTCCAACACCCCAGCCCACTTGGCCATCAAAGTTGCCCCCCCCAGGACTGTCCAGTGTCCCAGCACTGTTTGCCCTTTGCACTTTCCACTTGCTTCTGCTGTGTGTTTTTAAGATTTTATGTGTTTATGTAATCTTTGGCTGTGCTGGGTCTTTGTTGTCACACAGGCTTTTTCTCTGGTTATGATCCCTGGGTTTCTCATTGCGGTGACTTCTCTTGTTGTGGAGCATGGGCTCTAGGGTGTGAGGGCTTCAGGAATTGTGGCCCCTGGGCTCAATAGTTAGGATCCCCTCCTGGGTTCTAGAGCTCGGGTTCAGTAGTTGTTCATGGGCTTAGTTGCCCTGAGGCATGTGGGATCTTCCCAGACCAGGGATCGAATTCCCGCATTGGCAGACAGGTACCAGGAGCTACCAGGAAAGCCCTCTGCTGTGTGTTTCATAATGGGTTAATGCAAATCACCTTACTGAAAGGAGGTGGGGTAAGGGAAACAAGCAAATAACCCAGCCAGGGCCCTAGAGGCATTAATCCTAAAGAGGGGTCTTGCTGGAGCTGGAGAGAAAAAAGCTGGAAAGAAAGTGAGAGTGTTAGTTGCTCAGTTGTGTCTGACTCTTTATGATCCCATGGACTGTAGCCCACCAGTCTCCTCTGTCCAGGGGATTCTCCAGGCAGGAATACGGAGTGGGTTGTGATTTCTTTCTCCAGGGGATCTTGCCGACCCAGGGAGCTAGAGCCTCTCCATTTGGATATGAGCCAGTGTCCAGAATGGGATGAAGAGTGAAGAGGATGGACTCTAGATGACTCTTGGTTTCAAGGCCTGCTGTGTGACCTTGGACAGGTTATGCTAACCTTTCTGTATCTCAATTTTCACACCAGCAAATGGAGGTAGTAATAGTGTATGTATCTAATAGAGTTGCTCTCAGGATGTATTGAGTTAGTATCAGTAGAGTGTTTAGAACCAGGACTTGCAAAGAGTAAAGGCTTTGTGTTAGTTGCTATCATCATCACCATTACCATCACCACTGTCGTATCACACCACCGTCATCACCATCAACATCATCATTTCATAACACAGCTATTTTGTTGTAATGACATTGGCAAAAGACAGATTGGGAATCTGTGAATCTCTTAAGGCCTTTAGAAGATGCCTCTACTTACATGTCTTCTTTTTTACAATGAGAGATGGGTGCTGAATTCCAAGCTGCCACTTACTAATTATACTGATCTTTTCAGCCCCAGGGGCTTCCCTGGTAACTCAGATGGTAAAGAATCTGCCTGCAATGGGAGAGACCTGGATTTGATCCCTGGGTCAGGAAGATTCCCTGGAGAAGGGAATGCCAACCCACTCCAGTATCTTGCCTGGAGAAATCCCCAGACCAGGGGGTCACAAAGAGTTGGGCACGACTAAGTAATGAACACTTCAGCCCCAAATTCCCCAGGGGAGGTGAACACTCAGGTTTGTCAGGGTTTCTTCCAGCTGCTGACCCGGGGCGGGTGGTACCTAGAAGACTTTCCTGTTTGGGACAGATGTTTTTGCTGTTCTTTTTGACCCAAAGGGTCATATGGAGGATCAAAGCGAAACCGTGGCCTTTGCTGAGCTCAGTTTAAGGATTTAACGATGAGTGGGTGACGGTGTCTGGCTCCGCTGTGTGGTGCCCTTTAGTCTGGAGCGTCTGTCACACCCAGAGACAGGCTGTTCTGGGGTGGGTTTGCCACCTGAATTGCACTGCCTGTTTAAAATGGTTTTCATTGTTTTATTTCTTAGATCTGAGTGATAGGCCACCCACTTCCCTCTCTGTGTGCACCTGGTGGTTATGATTGTTAATCTTAAGAAACCACAGTTGTTTTTTTTTTTAAATCTCAACTCTTTACTGACGATTCTCAAATTAGGTAGGTCATCTTATAAGAAAAAAAAAGAAAAGAAATAAGCCCTCAATTAAGCAAGAATATTGAGAATAATTCAAGGTTTTCATCCTCTAATTTAAGAGGAAGGGACAGCACCTTTTGCTGGTGTCCAGTATCTCAGAGCCCCCTCAATTTTCTTCTTTTTTTTAAAGTACTTCACTAGGCCCAAGACCTGCTGGCACATTTTTTTAAAATAATTTTTTATTATTTTTTGGCCCCATCGGGTGGCATGCAGGGTCTTCCTCTCTCAACCAGGGGTCGAACCCACGCTCCCTGAAGCTGAAGCACTGAGTCTTAACCAATGGACTGCCAGGAAAGTTCCCCTCAGTTTGCTGAACCAAGCACCGTTAGAGGGAAATAGGAGGTTGATGCATAGTAATATGTCACGCTGTGGAAAGGTGAGTCTTAGCATCACCATGTGGGAGTGCTCTGATTTCATTTCAACTTGTTATTTACTCAGTTACCTGGAACTTCAAAGGCTAAACCTGACAGTCTGGAAGATACTAACTAAAATGCTCAACGAACGACTCTTCCAGGGGCTGAGGTTTAACGTAGGCTTAACTCAGTATCCAGGGTGTCCATGATGGAGGGCAGTTTTTTCAATGATCTGTTGATTTAATTACTTTTTAGTTTTATTTCTTAAATTTTTTTATTTTTTTATTTTTTTTTTTTTAAACGCAAGAAGGAAGTTTATTGCTAGCTCGAGCTAGGGCCCCCGCTGTGTCCAGCGCAGTGGCGCACAGGCTGAGAGCCCGGAGCCCGGTTTTCTACCCATATTTATAGAACATCCAATTTCAAACATAAGCAGGGGTCATTTAGCGAAGCGGATTGGTTACATGTTCGCGGGGGTCTTTTCATTGGTCAGACATTCGCGCGCGCGGGATCTTTCCGTAAACAAGTTCTGATTGGCTGTATCTGGGTGGCCTGATAGTCTCTGACTGGTTGTGTCTTGGTGACCTGATAGTCGCCTTAGTTGCCAGAGGAGGGTCTTTCCCTTCCCGCCTCTGTCTCCTATCATGGCGTTATGTTTGCTCTTCCTACATTCCGTTTGTTCTTCCTACATTCCCCCCTGTCTTTTGTTCATAAAGAGGAATCTTCCTCTTTTTCATTTTGGCCTACCGGCCGGTACTGTTGCCTCAGCATCATAATCTGGATAGTATTTAGCTGTGTCCTAATAAAAGTGATTAGTCTCCAATTGTAAGTATTAATATTAACAGTAAAAGTGGGCCCAGGAGGGTTGAGACTAAAGGAGTCAGCCAGGGCGACCAGGATCCAAACCATTCCCACCATCCCTGCTGGACTTCCCGTTCCCTTTTGCGCTGCGCCAGTCCTTCTCTTACTTTTGCCATGGATTCTCTTACGACTCCTGTGTGGTCAGCATAGAAACAACATTCTTCTCCCAGAGCCGCGCAGACCCCACCCTGCTGGAGAAAAACCAAGTCTAATCCTCTCCTATTCTGCAAGACCACCTCAGACAAGGAAGTCAGAGACTTCTCTAAGTGGCTGATTGATTCTTCTATGCGAGTTAGATCCTCATCTATAGCAGCTCGGAGGGAGGAAAACCCTTGGCCTTGCAGAGACAGTGAAGCTATTCCTGTTCCTGTCCCTGCCAGCCCAAGACTGAACAAGGCTGCCACGGTGATCGCACTGACTGGCTCTCTCTTTTGTCCCAGCATTTCCCGGTCCCAATGTGAGTACATAACCTCTTCAGAGTGGTATAAGATTTTTGGCATTACAGCAACCAGGACACAGAATTCTTGACTCTGGTTAAAAACCTTCACATTCAAACATGGGGTCAACCCAGTATGTGAACAGATCTACCATCCTCCAACCCCTGGTACAATCCAGTCCTCTCCTTGGAGGCTTAGATTACCCTTGGTCTGAGCACAAAGGGAAGCCTTGTCATGTGGTACTGTGCCTAGGCAAAGCCCTTGTCCCCATACCTCCTTCATCGTGAGGCCAACCTTACGTTCTTCCCATCGACATTGGGGTGGATTCTGGCCTGAAGACAAGTTGTAGGAGACGTTGAGGCCTACAGCCTCATAAAAAGGGGGGCGAAGATTATAGCACAGCCAGCAGGATTGGGTTGCATTAGGGTTGGTACGGTTTAAAGTCGCAAAGGCTGCATTCACCAAAGCCCATAGAGGATCTTGGGAGGCTGGACTAATGGTTACAGCCAGAGGGCTAGGGGCTTCTGTTGGGTTATTTCCAGGGCTTGGAGTGGAGGAGGGGTTAAATGTTTCCTGCGAGCTTGATCTAGAGGGGCTAGGCCCTGAGGCCCCTTTGGCTCCCGTTTCTGTTATGACTGTATTGGGACCCACACTATGTGTTTGCACTGGCTCAATAACCTGTCTTATGGTCAATAACCCACTCGGATAGGGACCGGGCCAACTCACGTGGAGTTGAAATCCCCAAATCAGTCCGGAGGTCCACTTGTTTTCTCTTTTTGCCCTTTCTTGGTTAAACTGTACCCGTATTTGAGGTGCCCTGCGGTCAGGGTCTCGGAAGGTAAAGTTCACCAAGTCTCGATTTCCCACATCCCACTTTCTGGGCCCATCGCATGAGGTTACACAACTCCAACTAGCGCAGTAAAAGCTTTCTACCTCCCCCCCCCCATGTCCTCCAATTTCCCTTGATGCCACCAGGACAGGCGTAAAACCCATCTGGCCACCAGAACCCATCCGTTCTGACCCACCCTGGCCCAGTATGAAAAAGTTGCCTGAGATCAAAGTACAGGTCTGGCCACCAAGTGTTAATGGGATGGATCTCCGAGGTCTGGTTGAGCACTTCGTGAGTCTGTCCGTCGCTGAGTTTCCAGGTAACCTTGACCGGCTGGTGGGGGTTGGTCTGGAGGCCGTGAGAAGTCGTCCCTGGATTGATGAGGGCTGCCATCAGCAAGAGAACTAGGAGGCTTCTCGGCGGGTGAGCTTCAATTGACGGATGAGTATTCGCCTTCCATTCTGTTTGTGCCTTATCTCGTTCCTCTGGCGTGGCCTGCCGCACGTGGTTGCAGTGAACCCAGGGTCCAATCCCGTCAACCTTGCTTAATGCCATTATTGTTTGCCGGAATTGTCCCAGAGCAGGGGGTGGCAGGCACTTTCCTTCAAAAATAGGATACACAGGAGGGGGTCTTCCATACAAAATTTCAAAGGGGGTAAGGTTCAGCTTATATGGGGTGTTACGTGCCCGGAAGAGTGCGAAGGGAAGGAGGGTCACCCAGTCCCCAGTCCCCGCCAGTCTCTATTGCCAACTTTGTCAGTGTTTCTTTTAGGGTCTGATTCATTCTCTCAACTTGTCCTGAGCTCTGGGGATTATATTCGCAATGTAACTTCTATTTCGTCCCCAGAGCTCGGGCCAGCCCTTGTACAATCTGGCTCACAAAGGCAGGTCCGTTATCAGAGCCCATAGTTACTGGTAGCCCGTACCTAGGCACTACTTTTTCCAGGATCTTTTTAGCAACTATTATGGCTGTCTCTCCCTTAGTGGGGAAAGCTTCCACCCACCCCGAGAAGGTATCTACCAGAACCAACAGATAGCGATACCCATACTTCCCTGGCCTTACCTCAGTAAAGTCTATCTCCCAGTGTTGCCCTGGCCCTTCCCCCCGGTACCTCGCTCCTAAGTGTTGCTTCTTCTCTGTTCTCATTAACTGGCACGCTTTACAGGCTTGAATTATCTCTCGTACAGTTGCCTTTTGTCGGTGGAACCTCAGGCAGGCCGTCTGGAGAAGTGTCAAAGTCTTTTTCTCTCCCAAATGTGTGGTTGCGTGTAGGTGTTCACACAAATGACGACCCAGGGTGGCAGGCAATATCAGGTTGCTGTCTTGGTCCCGGTACCATCCATCTTTCTCATCCTTCTGGAGGGTGGTGTCCTTATTGATCCAGTCGAGATCAGGGTGGGAGTATTCGGGAATTGGTGGCAAGGCCCCCATACCGGGAGGGGGAAGTTCCACGGTTAATATGGGGGCGACGTAGTCTTGGCTGGCTGCCCTCCGAGCGGCCGCATCAGCCGCCCGATTACCTCTTGCCTTTGGGTCTTCCCCTTTTGATGCCCGGGAACATGCACTATAGCTACTGCTCGGGGCAATTGGACAGCTTCTAGGAGCCTGCGAATCTCAGGCAAATTCTTGACTTCCTTTCCCTCAGCTGTCCGAAATCCCCTTTCTTGGTATATGGGGCCCTGGATGTGGACAGTGCTGAAAGCGTACCGACTGTCCGTGAAAATGGTGACTCTTTTCCCTTTTGCTCTCTCTAGAGCTTGTATTAGGGCAAGCAATTCGGCCTTCTGTGCAGAAGTATTTGGGGGGAGTGTTTCAGCCCATATCGTCTGCCCAGACTCATCAACTATGGCGGCCCCCGATTTTCTTTGCCCGTCCTTGACATAGCTGCTCCCATCGGTGAACCATACTAGCTCACTGCTGCTTAGTGGCACATCAGTTAAGTCTTTTCGTGCCGCCAGGGCCTCAGCCAGTATCTCACTGCAATTATGGAGAGGGCGGTCTTTTTCTGGGTTAGGTAGGAGCGTGGCTGGATTCAGGAAGCAAGGGGTCTGAAAACGCACCCGTGGGGTGTCGAGCAGCAGGGCCTGGTAATGTGTCAAGCGGGCGTTGGAGATCCACTTACCCGGCGGCTGCTTCAAAACCCCTTCGATGGCGTGAGGGGTGAAAACCGAGAGTTGTTGCCCATACGTCAATTTATCGGCGTCACGGACGAGGAGGGCAGTGGCCGCAATGATGCGAAGGCAAGGGGGCCACCCAGCGGCCACCGGGTCCAATCGCTTTGACAGGTAAGCTACTGGCCGTTTCCATGGTCCCCATTGCTGCGTTAAGACCCCCTTTCCAATTCCTTGCTTCTCATCTATAAACAATTGGAATGGTTTGTTTGGGTTAGGCAGGGCAAGAGCTGGGGCTTCCAGTAGGGCCCGTCTGAGAGTTTGGAAGGCCTGTTTCATGGGCTCAGTCCAGGTCCAGTTTGGAGTCTCTTTGCTTCCTTCATATAAAGGCCGAGCCTTCTCTGCAAACCCCATAATCCAGTCTGCAATATCCAACAGTCCCCAGAAACTCCCTCACCTGGCGGGGGGTCTTGGGCTCTGGTATCTGTAGTATTGTTTCCTTCATGGCCTGGGTTAGCCATCGTTACCCCTGCCTGATCTTATACCCCAAATAGGTGACCTCTTGCCGGGCTATTTGTGCCTTCTTTGCGCTAGCGCGATACCCCAAGGTGCCTAGGGTTTGTAAGAGGTCCCCGGTGGCACGGCTGCATGCCTCCTCCGTGGTTCCAGCCAACATAAGGTCATCTACATATTGTAGCAGAATGACCTCTGGGTGGCGAGTCTGATATTCATAGAGGTCCTCACTCAGAGCCTCATTAAACAGGGTAGGGGAGTTCTTGAATCCCTGTGAGAGGCGGGTCCAAGTTAATTGTACTACCGGTTGGCCCTCCCCCTCGGTCCACTCAAAGGCAAATATCTCCTGGCTCTGGGCCGCCAGGGGTAGGCTGAAGAAGGCATCTTTCAAGTCCAGCACAGTGTACCAAGTGTACTCAGGCAGCAGACTGCTCAGGAGGGTATATGGGTTAGGGACAGTGGGGTGGATGTCACTCACCCGCTTGTTGACTTCTCGCAGGTCCTGGACAGGTCTGTAATCTGTCCCCCCTGGCTTCTTCACCGGCAGTAAGGGGGTGTTCCAAGGGGATTGGCACTGCCTGAGAATTCCGGCATCCATGAGCCGTCGAATGTGGGGAGTGATCCCCCGCCGAGCCTCCTGGCTCATAGGGTACTGTTTCACCCTCACAGGAACTGCCTCGGCCTTTAGCTCGATGACGACCGGATGCCTCTGTTTGGCCAGTCCCATTCCTGCCGTTTCTGCCCAGGCCAATGGGTATTTATGGACCCACGGTTGTACTTCTGGTGCTATGACCTCTGAGGGCTTAGGCACAAAAAGTCTGTATTCATCCCTTAAGGCTAGGGATAAGACATGTATCGGCTGTCCAAGCCCATCTGTGACTGACATTCCCCCAGGGTCAAAATGGATCTGAGCATTAACTTTAGTCAACAAGTCTCTTCCAAGTAGAGGGGCTGGGCATTCTGGTATCACCAAAAACGAATGGGACACCTGATGGGTCCCCAGATTTACTTTTCGTTCTGTGGTCCAACAATATCTTTTTGTCCCTGTGGCTCCTTGCACTATGCTGGTTTTCTTAGACATTGGTCCCAGCCTTTTATTTAAAACGGAGTGTTGGGCGCCAGTATCTACCATGAAGCCAACGGGTTTCCCCTCCACATTTATGGTTACCCAGGACTCGGGGAGGGGTGCCGAGCCTTGACTCCCCTAGTCACTGTCTTCTCCCATGTATAAGGCCCGATTTTCGGGGGGGACTTTCTCCCTCTGGGCCATTCCTCTCCTCGAGTCTCTCTTAGGGTACTCGTTTTTCCAGTGCCCCAGTTCCTTGCAGTAAGCACACTGATCTTTCTTTAGGGTCTGTCTTTCTAGCTTCTCTTTCTTTCCCCCTTGTCGGCCCCGAAGCTCCCTCGCTCCTGATCCGGTTCTTATCCCCGCAAAAAGAATCTTGGCTAGCTCCTTCTGGTTTTTCTGGTTCTCCCTCGTCTTATACTCCCTATCTTTTTTCCTGATCTTTTCTGCTAGTTCTCTCTCCTCTCGTCTAATCCGTTCTTCCCTTTCCTCTGCAGTCTCTCTGTTATTGAACACTTTCTCAGCTGCTTTCAATAAGTCCTGTATTGTCTGCTCTCCTAGCCCCTCTATTTTCTGCAATTTCTTTCTGATGTCTGGAGCTGCCTGGTTTACAAATGCTAGTATCACGGCGGCGCGCGATTCGTCAGCCTGGGGGTCCATGGGTGTGTATTGTCTAAAAGCTTCCATTAGCCTCTCTAAGAAGGCTGCCGGACTTTCAGTGGGCTCTTGCCTCACCAGATTTACCTTTGCCAAATTGGTTGGCTTCCTTGCTGCAGCCCTCAGGCCAGCCATCAGAGTCTGGCGGTACACTCGGAGACGCTCCCTACCTTCCACTCGCTCGAAATCCCAGTTAGGTCGCAGCAAGGGAAACCCCTCGTCCACGAGATGAGGCTGAGCAGTAGGTCTCCCGTCGACCCCGGGGACTCGTTTTCGCGCCTCTGCCAGGATTCGCTCCCGTTCCTCCGTGGTGAAGAGTACCTGTAACAACAAACAGTGTCCACTGGTCAACTGCCGCGGGATCAGGGGACAAAAGACCCCTTTCTCCGCAGAGCCGGTCGCCCTCCAGCGTTTTCGCTGGCCTTGGTCTCACACCGGCAGGAACGTTCCCTGCACCAGTTACCTCCCTGCTCTCCTAGCAGGCCCCGGTTTTACACTGGATTTCCCTGTACCAGTTACCTCCCTGCTCTCCTAGCAGTCCCCGGTTTTACACTGGATTTCCCTGACCTGACTGGGTACCGGTACCGTTCGGATTCTTCCTTCTGTCTCGGGAGGTTTCTCTCCTCGCCAAGGGATCCCGGACGAGCCCCCAAATGTTATGCCCGATGTCCGAATCCCCGAGCGGGAAGAGAGAAAGCTACCAAGAGACAATGCAAAACGCAAGAAGGAAGTTTATTGCTAGCTCGAGCTAGGGCCCCCGCTGTGTCCAGCGCAGTGGCGCACAGGCTGAGAGCCTTAAATTTTTTTAAATTGAGAAATAATTGACATACATTATATAGCTTCAGGTGTACAACATCATGATATGATATTTGTGTATGTTTTGAAGTGATCACCCCAATAAGTGTAGTTAACATAAACCATCACACAGAGTTACAACATTTTTTTCTTTCTTGTGGTGAGAACTTTTAAGATCTACTCTCTTAACAGCTTTCAAATATTTGATACAGTATCATTAACCATAATTGCCATGCTGTTCATTACATTCCCATGTCTTATTTAATACATGGAAGTTTGTACCTTTCGACCTCCTTCACCCATTTCACCTCCCTCCCTCCCCATCTCTGGCAACTACCAATTTGTTCTCTGTATCTATGAAGTTTTTCTTTTTTAGATCCCATGTAGAAATGAGATCTCATGGTGTTTGTCTTCTTGTTTCTTCAAATGCCCTCAAGGTCTTCTTTGTCTCTAATGGCAAGATTTCAATCTTTTTTACAGATTAATAATATTCAATTGTGTGTATATATATATAGTAGTGGTGGTTTAGTCATTCAATTGTGTCTGACTCTTGTGACCCCATGGATTGTATGTAGCCCACCAGGCTCCTCTGTCCATGGGATTTTCCAGGCAAGAATGCTGGAGTGGCCTGCCATTTCCTTCTCTAAATATACATACCTAAAGATACATATATACACACCTGAAGACATGTATCTGGAGAAGGGAACGTATCTGGAGTCCATGGGGTCTCAAAGAGTTGGACACAACTGAGTACAAATATACATATCACATTACCTTATCCATTCATCTGCCAATGGACACTTGGTTGTCTCCATATCTTGGTTATGAACATGGGGGTGCATATATCTTTTTGTAGTTAGTGTTCCTGCACTGATCACATTCAAAGATGGGCAGTTCTGGGGAACATTTGTTACCTGCACTGCACTACTGATTTTTAACTGCTTCTCTTTCGCGAAGGTGGTCTGACAGCCGGGAGGAGGAAGGCCGTTTCCTTAATAGCTGACCCTGAGCTACTGAGGAGTTTGCCAGGATTGTCTTAAATCCCCACCTCCTTTCTCCACCCCTCATGGACTTCAACCTCTGTTCATCTGTTCTCCCTTCCAGGGACCTATAGTCCTGGATCCTCAGCTTTCAAGGATTAGCTACCTAATCTGATCAATGGGTTACGTTCATGTGTGCTGATGTTTTTCTGGAGCAAAGCCCCACTTCTAGGTTACTCAGTTCAGTTGTGTCCGACTCTTTGCGACCCCATGGACTGCAGCATACTAGGCTTCCCTGTCCATCACCAACTCCCAGAGCTTGCTCTAACGCATGTCCATTGAGTCAATGATACTATCCCACCATCACATCTTCTGTCATCCCCTTCTCCTCCTTTTCCTCCTTCTAGGTTACTCAGAAGTTGTTAATAATGCTTTTTTTTTGGCCCTCTCAAAAAATAAAGCTGTCATCTGAGTGGACAGTGGGGTGACCAGCCATCCTACCACGCCTGAGACTTAGTGAGGGGGCTGATGAGGGATTTCCAACTTTAAAATCATCACAGTCCCAAACAAACCAGATCACCCAGCCCTTGTTCTTTTGGGTGGGAGGTGAAAGGAACCCCAGGACAGATGGCCTGGGGAGAGAACTGGGGGTGATGAGGCTGGGCTTGCTGATAACCCTTTCCGGGGGTGAGACTGGTTCCCCTGAATGTCAATGAACTCCTCATGATAAGGAGCTTCCTAAAACTTCTGAGTACAGTGATCACTGGCTCCTCAATGTGAATTTTCCTGGAATGGCTTCCGTAGCCTGGCTGCGTGTGGTGGGTGCTGTCGGTGGCGGGTGGGGAGAACCTGTCTCAGGCACTGTTGTTAATCATTGCTTCCATGGAGTCTGGCATGGTTTTCTCTGAAAGGAATGGAACCAATAGGAAATAATCAAGGAGCAGTTTGGTGCAACCCCAGGCAGAGCCGAGGACTGTATGGTCAGCGGACTTCAGAAAACGCAAAAGGAAATGCTGACCAGAGAGTCACAGAAAAGGGTCCAGAGCTTGGAAGGACTTACTGACCTGACTTGAGTGGGAGTGAGGTGGTAGCGGGGTGGACAGGAAGGTCAGCGTGGGGCAGCATCTAAGGGGAGTGATTGGTCCCACTGGCCGGCATCTATTAGACAACGGAGAGGAGGAGGGAGGAGGGGAGGACGGTGAAGCAGGAAAGGAGGGGAGGCATAACAGATTATCGAGTGTTTCCTCATGTCCGCACCATCCTGTGTCTTCTGTATAACATCGCATTCATTCTCACCCGGCACGCAGGGGCAGGCTCAATTAACCTTCTGTTGTAAACGAGCAAAGAGCTGCCCTGGGAGGTCAGGTACTTTGCCCATGTCACACATTACTGAGAGCAGCATAACTGGAATCTGCGCTTGGGGAACATTCCAGCAGAATGAGCTCAGACAGTGGCATTTTATCTAGGTTCGTCTTGTCCAGGATACAGGAAAGATCAGAGGGGCTAGAAATCCCAGGAAGGAGAGACCCAGCTGGAGACTGCTGCAGGAATGCGAAAAGGATTTCAAAGGAGAAAGCTGTGCTGGGGTCCGAGTGATGTTCAGGAAAAGGGTGGTGGTGGGGAGTCTGGTTTCTATCTTGAGGGCTTGGAGAGGAGTTGGGATCATTAACTGGATCCAGTTTACAAGAACGTGAGTGATCTTTATTCACCTAATTGTGTTTGGGTCTTTGGGGAGGTTGTTTATTAGTCCCTCTGAGCCTTGGTTTCTTCATCTGTGAAATGGGAGTAGAAATAGGACATCTTACAGGAGTTTGAGAGGATCTGTTGTTGTTCAGTTGCTCAGTCGTGTCTGACTCTTTGTGACCCCACAGACTGTGGCATGCCAGGCTTCCCTGTCCTTCACCATCTCTTGGAGTTTGATCAAACTCATGTCCATTGAGTCAGTGATGCCATCCCAGCATCTCATCTTCTGGCACCCTCTTCTCTTCTTGCCCTCAATCTTTCCCAGTGTCAAGATCTTTTCTAGTGAGTTGGCCCATAGTATCAGGTGGCCAAAGTGTTGGAGCTTCAGCTTCACAATCAGTCCGTCCAATGAATAGATTTCCTTTAGCATTGACTGATTTGATCTTGCAGTCCAAGGGACTCTCAAGAGTCTTCTGCAGCACCACAGTTTGAAAGCATCAGTTTTTCGGTGCTCAGCCTTCTTTATGGTCCAACACGTACATTCGTACATGACTACTGGAAAAACCATAGCTTTGACTAGATGGACCTTTATCTGCAGTGACATCTCTGCTTTTTAATACACTTGTCTAGGTTTGTCATAGCTTTTCTTCCAAGGAGCAAGCATCTTCTAATTTCATGGCTGCAGTCACCATCCACAGTGATTTTAGAGCCCAAGAAAATAAAATCTGTCACTGTTTCCATTGAGAGGATTGAAGTCCATGTCTATAAATAGTTTGGAAGGACTTGAAGTCAGAATAGGGCTTTAAGAAGTGTTACTTTTTAGAGATCACCTTCAAAATTGCTTATTTGGGGGGACATTTGCATCTGCCTGCAATGCAGGAGACCTGGGTTTGGTCTCTGGGTCGGGAAGATCCCCTGGAGAAGGAAATGGCAACCCACTCCAGTACTCTTGCCTGGAAAATCCCATGGACAGAGGAGCCTGGCGGGCTATAGTCTCTGGGGTCACAAAGATTTGGACATGATTGAGCGACTTTACTTACTTACTTATTGCTTCCAAAACATTCTAGTTTGACAAGGAAGAGATGGGCTTCCTTGTTTCTCCTCTGCTTGGTTAAAATCGCCCTTCTCCATGTGGATCTGCAGTTCCAGCATGTTGAACACCAAGTCCTGATGGGAGAGGGATTGCCTTCTTCCCTCATTACATGAAACTCACCCTCCCTCAGATGAAAGTGTTAGTTGCTCAGTGGTGTGCTACTCTTTACGACCCCAGGGACTGTAGCCAGCTAGGCTCCTCTGTCCTTGCAATTCTCCGGGCAAGAATACTGGAGTGGGTTGCCATTTCCTTCTCCAAGGGATCGTCCTGGCCCAGGGATTGAACCCAGGTCTCCTGCGTGGCAGGCAGATTCTCTACCCTCTGAGCCTCCAGGGAAGCCCAGATGATGGTGGACAAATGACAGAGGCCTGCGGTGTCATTTCTTGAAAAGGAAGCAGTTTCCCTGGCTCATCAGCCCTGCCATCGGTCAGGTGCCTCCAGTTCTCCAGATGCCCTTTCCTCTGGACTTTTCCCCAAGAAGCTGGGGTAACTCCCAGATACGAATGCCAGGGCAGGGCTCTACCGTTTTGCCTCCTGGCTGAGGATCTGTTTGCTTTTGCAATTAAGAAAATGACTTCAGTTGTTAATTTTCACTTGAAATAGATATAGGAGGCATTAGGTTTTGGGGGCACACACACACAAAATCAGTACTTCTTTAAGGCCTATAGGGTTTGGCATAAAAATCACACTAATTGAGCCTTGTTAAAAAGTACCCTAAATTCCCTAATTGTTCTGGGCTGTGCAGATTTAGAAGAAGAATGATGATTCTAATGACATTAATAGCCGCCTTTATTGGGTGCCCAGGAGACTCCTGTGTGTATCACCCAGAGATCCTCCAAGGCATAGGGATTCTCATCCCTGGCTTTTAAATGGAGAAAATGAGGCTTGGGGAGAACAAATGGTTTGCCCGAGGCCACTCGATTAGTAAGGAGTGGGCCCCAAGTTCACACTGGCCCTCCCTGGCCCCACACCCATTCTCCTGGACTGCGTTGCCTCTGAGAGATCTCATGTTGCTCAAAATGGAAACTTCAAGGTGTCTGGCAAACAAGAAGAATTGTATATACATTTTTTCAAACGTATAGATTATCAAAACCAGGAAGTTTCAGACTGATTTAAATTTTGCATTTTAAGTCAAACCTCAAGTTCAAGAGGCTTTGAGAAGACTTTGCTGCCCATGACCTGAGCGCTTCGTGTTCTGATCCCCTCTCACTTCCCTCCCCTCTCCTTTTCCTTCTTTCTCCCCCACGCCTCCCTCCTCTCTCTCTCCTCACCTCCCTCCCCCCTCACCTTTTCTTCTGTTCCACTCCTGTTGGATGCCACTCTCCTTGGGTGATCTCTTAGTCCTGAGACACTGTGAGCTTCTTTTCCTTTTTTTAATTTGTATTTCCAGTACATTAAATTTACTCATACAAACATTCTAAAAATGTACAATTTTTCCTTTTTTAACGAAGTATAATAAAACATAACCCCTCCAAAACAGAATACTTGACATCTGCAATTCAAAATCAAACAAGAGGAATTTACATACAAATGTACATACAAATGATTACAAAACCCTATCTTTTAAAAATATAAAGTTACATGCAATTTTGTAGAATTTGTCATAAAAGAATGGCTCAAAAATGGGAGAATTTTCCTCCATTCCTAAGAAGAAAATGTGTCCCTTAGGAAGCTTTGAAGATTTGTGAGTACACAAGGTCTTCCATTTCAGCACCTTGTCTTTATGAGCTTTTAAAAAAAAGTGAAGAGTTCATGGACGCTGGCCTTGAGAACGAGGTGGAAGGCGGGCCTGGGAGGCACTTTGTGAAGTGGACCAGGCTGCAGGTGCCTGGAGCCAGGGAAATCAGGCCTCTAGTGTTTCACACATGGAGTGTTTACCGTGGGCCTGGAACTTCGCCATGTCCTGCGGGACCCTTGGCTGAAGGAAGACGGGTCCCTGGCTCCAGACGCTGGCTGTGTGGATGGTTAGGGAGATCCTGGCCCTTCCACCTGCCTCCATGGGAGCAAGGAAAGACCTAGGAGGAGCGTCTCCCAGCTGTTGCTCCTAGTGGCAGGTGGACATGGTGGGTTCAGGCTGGGATCTAGGGGTGCATGTGCAGACACTGCACCCACGTTTCTCTTTACCAGTGTCCCGAACTCATGGTAGTCACCCTCACGCCCTCCTGGGGTTGAGTTTATAGCTCCCACCTTCCAGGAGAGGTGCTCAGCCACCCCTGGTGTCAGTCATAAGACGGTGTGTGCGTGGGAACAATGGACACGGGAGGGCTGCTGTCCAGCTCCGAGGCGGGATCTCTGCCATTGGCCGTGCAAAGTGGGTTTGATTTCTGGGCCCCAAAATACCTGAGGCCATCGGGCTTCCTGCAGAGAACCCCGGAGGAGGTCGTGGGAGTGTGCAGGCGGGTCTTGGGGCGGAGAGTCGGCTCCCATCCGGCTGGCTGCAGCTGCTCCTCTCTGGCTGTGTTGTCTCCAGCCTTCTGTGGGGCCAGCTGCCAACAGAGGAGAGTCCTGACCAGCCCTTTGACCACATTGTTCTTGGGGGAGCACTGTTCTTCGTGGCTGCCCGTGGCCTCCCACATCAAACTGTCTTCTGACCCTCACCTCCTCGGATCAGCAACTCTTTAATTCAGCCTGGTGGGCTATAGTCCATGGGGTTGCAAAGAGTTGGGCACGACTGAGCAACTAAACAGCAAGTCCTCCCTGGGATGTTGGCAACACGGTCCATCATCACTCACTGATTTTCTCTGGATACCTAGGATGGAGTTGGCCACATTAGCTGTTTGACCCCCGGATCCCTCCGGTGTTGCTACAGGGACAGGAATGCTTTCCTGCACGTGAGATGAAAATTCTGTTCTTGCCTGGAGACCTCCATGGACAGAGCAACCGGGTGGGCTTTACTGTCCATGGGATCACAGAGAATCAGACATGATCGAGCAAGTAACGCTTTTCACTCTCATCTTCTTGGTTGAAAACCAGTTGTCAGAAGGGAGATGGAGTACTTCCAGTTTATTGCCTCTTCCTTTATCTTCCCTCCACCCTTGAACTGTTTTTTTTTAATAGTTAATTTGTTTTGGCTGCACTAGGTCTTCGTTGCTGTGGGCAGGCTTTCTCTGGATGCAACGAGTAGGGGCTGCTGTTTGTTGGAGAGCACAGTCCCAGGTGCACGGGCTTCAGCAGTTGCTGCACACGAGCTGAGTTGCTCTGAAGCATGTGGGATCTTCCTGGACCAGGGATCGAACCCCTGTTCCCTGCATTGGCAGGTGGATCCTCATCCATTGTCCCACCAGGGAAGTCCCCCCCAGTTGTTTTTTCATGACCTTTACATGGAGTAAGGAAAAATGCTTCCTTTCCAGAAAGTGTTTACCCTTTAGGCCCTTATGGAATTTTCTAGAAAGAGGGTAGAGACCCTGAAGGTGGGGATTCAGGTGGTGGGTGCATGACCTGTTCTGGTGGGAGGGTCATCATCCGTTTGTCAGATGGGGTGGGCAGCACTCCCTCACAGGCCGTGGGAGCAGGAGTGACTTCAGTGGCAGGTGGGGGTGGCTGGTGCTCATGTGTCCATCCAGCCCACCCTTGGAAAGGTCTTTGGCCGGAAGCAAAAAGCACTGAAAGGAAATTTAATAGAATGCTCCTCTGCAAATTCTAAATGGAGTTAAGTGTGTAAAGAGTAGGTGGGAGTAGGTTCTGGTCTGAAGACCTGCTGACCTTTGTAGCGACATTTGAACCTTTACACCTAGGGCTGTGTGGTGGGAGGTGGGCCCAGGCCAGGTCTCAGCAGAATTACCAACATCCTCCAGTGTCGCAGACAGGCGCCGGGGCAGACAAGATTTCTCAGAACATGTCGGAGGCACCACCAATGCTTTTCTTTTGAGAGTGACCATCGTTGTAGGCACTCAGAAACGTTGCGTTTCGAAGGGTGGACCTACAAATCTGGGTTATCCAAGTGCTTGGGTCTTCACTGGAAACAAAAAGACACTCTGATCTCTCAAACTGCCTAATTTGATTTTATCAGAAATTTATATATACAAAAATTTCCCCATAGGCTGAGAACTCTGCTGAGAAACCTTAGCCCAGAGTGTAATTAGCCCGAGAGAATGATCAGCATCGGGAAATAAAACTGCATACGATAAAGCGTCCTAATTATGGCAGTGGTGTCAGTTATTCACCCGTAATGCCTGTGTGTTTATCCCATCATCTCGTCTGGTAATGACCGTGACCAGGGCGATACTCCCTCGGTGTTGCCCAGTAATGGGCGGTGGAAATGGCGTATCTTTGCCTTAATTTTTGCTGGCACATCCTGGCATTGAAGCACATTAAAGTAATAAAATCAGGAAGCAAGGTGTCCTAGTCACTCCCGCCATGTTCCCGTAACCCCCTCATTTACAACAAACTGAGACAGAGCAATTTAAGGTGAGGCAACACTGGATATGCAAATCCTCTTTTATGAGCAGTCGTGGCGGCTGGCTGATTCTTCTAAAATGCCTGACAGGCTTCAGACCAGCACCCAAGCTGGGTCAAACAATTCTGTTTGAGGATCACGTGGGTGGGAAATGTACAAAGGCGACTTTCATCACTACCTTCTGGACTGTGGGCGTTGTGCCTTGCGGACCATCATTCCACCTTCCAGGTTCTGTGTTAATTCCCAGTTCCAGTTCTGGGAAGGAACCTGTTAAGAAGGTGAAGTTTTTACCTGGCTGGATGACACAGGCCATTTTTAGGTTTTAAAAGATGAGTTGCCCCTCCCTCCCTTTTTGTTTCTCCTTAAGAAGGAGCTACCAGGGTTCAGGAAAAGCTGAGAACAATTTCACGGGAAAACACTGGCTTGAGTCTGAAACCATGAAAGGGACAGAGCAGCTAGGCAGAGAGACCCGTGCAGGGTAGCTGTCCTCCAGATGCCGTAGAAAGCAGCGGGTCCCAGGCACAGAGCTCTTGGGCAAAGCCAAGACGCCCTGGCTCCTCGGGGATCTTGCCCCATCCAGCATAGTTATAAGAGGATTCCAGAGGTTAGAGACACAAGAGAGAAGGAGAAACAAAATGGCCTGACTCTGCAGAACTTACCTCAGGCTTGACTGAGCTTAGTGTAACCACTGTAAAAATAAGAGGTTTAGAAGCTGTGGAACAAGTTAGGACTGGCCAAAATACGTGCCTTTGTGTCCTTGAACTTTCATCTCCTTCGCCCCCTTTTCTGGCGTGACTCTGCCCAAACCTGCAGTGGTCAAGAAAGCACAATGATTTAGGAGGGATCCCCAGCAACAAGCTGCTCAAAGTTTTATGTGACTGAGCTCTGTGCTGATGCTTGCTCCAGGACAGAGCTGAGAGGAGACTGGGCAGCCTTCAAAAGGGCTGTGAGGCTATGGGTCCCCCCCGGCAGGGTGTGGCCTTAGGCAGCCACAGGGCCATCTGCAGGGGTCCTAACTGTCACATCCCTAATCTGTCACAGACACCAGGCTGTCCGACTCTTTGCTCCTCTAAGGATTGCAGCATGCCAGGTTTCCCTGTCCTTCACTATCTCCTAGAGTTTGCTCAAACTCATGTCCAATGAGTCAGTGATGCCATACAACCATCTCATCCTCTGTCGTCCCCTTCTCCTCCTGCCTTCAATTTTTCCCAGCATCAGGGTCTTCTCCAGTGAGTCGGCTCTTTGCATCAGGTGGCCAAAGCATTGGAGCTTCAGCTTCAGCATCAGTCCTTCCAGTGATTATTCAGGGTTGATTTCCTTTAGGATGGACTGGCGTGATCTCCTTGCAGTCCAAGTCCAAGGGACTCTCAAACATCTTCTCTAGCATGACAGTTCAAAAGCATCAATTCTTCAGTGCTCAGCCTTCTTTTTGGTCCAACTCTCACATCCATACATGACTATTGGAAATACCAGGTGGACCTGCCCATAAATGCTAGAAGGGGGAAGGGAGAGCTGGAGGAGTTGGAGGGGGTGAAGCCAGTGCCCTGAGCTTAGGGGACTCTGAAGTCACTTATCTGAGTCTATTGGTGCCTCTTCATGTATATTAAGTTCACCCATTATCTTTACACTTATGTAACTGGATTTATCAGCTAGAAGTTCTTGCAAGAACCTTCTCATCAACAGATCATCCATTGGGGTGTGATTCAAACCATTCTGTCTTATGCATTAACCGTAACACTGGGCCAGTCTTATCTCTTGTCCAGGGTGGGGCTGAGGCCCTGGACTGCCAGCATTATGTTACCTTGGCAAACTTAAAAATTCAGATCTCTGGACCCCATTCAATACCCACTGAATCTGACTCTATTTTTTTAAATGAATACTTTTGCTTCATTTTTTTAATTGGAGTAAAACATGCAGTAAAGGAAACAAAGCTTAATTAAGACTGTCAAGGTGAGTATACCCACCATGTTTCCATCACCCAACTCAAGCTGTGGAGTATTTCCACCACCCCAAAGGCTCCTCCCACCCTTTCCAGAAAATACCCAGCTGCCAAAGGCAGCTCTTCTGACTCCCATCACCCAGTTTTCCTGTGTTTGGACTTCACCTGCATTGGCCTCTCCTAAAGGACCCTCGAGTCTGATTTCTTTCCCTCCACGTTACGTGTGTGAGATTTACCCACATTGTGGTTTGTAGTGATAGCTGTTTTTTTTCTACTGTGGATGAGTGTGGGGTGTAGTGTGGGGTAGTATAAAAGTATGCATGCTAAGTTGCTTCAGTCGTGTCTGACCCTTTGTGACTCTGTGGACTGTAGCCCACAAGGCTCTTTTGTCCATGGGATTCTCCAGACAAGGAGACTGGAGTGGGTTGCCGTGCCCTCCTCAGGGGATCTTCCCAACCCAGGGATCAAAGCCACATCTCTCACATCTCCTGCATTGGCAGGCAGGTTCTTTACCACTAGTGCCATCTGGGAAGCCCGTATATGAGTATGTGAGTGAAGTCGTTCAGTCATGTCTGACTGTTTGCGACCCCATGGACTATAGCCCACCAGGCTCCTCCATCTATGGAATTTTCTAGGCAAGAGTACTGGAGTGGGTTGCCGTATGAATATACTACCATTTATTTATTCATTCTACTCTTGGTGGTGTCTGAGTTGTTTCCACGTTTTGGCTATGACACTAAAGCTGCTAAGAATATTCATTTAAGTGCTTTTTGTGCCCCTGTTGGGAGTGGAATTGCTATGTCATAGCATAAATGCATGTTTATTTTGGATAAATAATTGCCAAACAGTTTTCCAGAGTGGTTGCACCAATTTGCGCTCTCACCAACAGTGGATGGGGAGTCTGCTGCTCCACATTCTTGTCCACACTTGATATTGTCTAAGCTTTTCATTTTAGCCATTTTGGTATGTGTGTCATTGAATCTATTGTGGTTGTAACTTGCGTTGCCCTGTTGGCTAACGATGTTAAGAACCTTTTCACATGCTTGCTGGCCATCTGGGCTTCATCTTTGTGAAGAGGCTGATCGAGTGTTTTTTAAAACTGAGTTTGGGGTCTCTTATCAACTCTTCATTTGTAGGAACAGCTTGTTATGAACAACCTCTCCAGGTGACTTAAGACGTTCATGCCAGAGAACCACCTCTGAAGAATTTCTTAAGATGTTCAATTTTCTTGAGGCATCTTTTTTCCTTTCTTCAATTCTCAAACCAGCAGTTGACTTTCTCCCTTTCTGTTATTCAGGTTATAGATTCAGTGCTTTCCTCTCAATTCCCTTTGGACTGGAGGTGGCATAAATGGACTTCCCGGCTTAAATATGGCTATTTCTGTCATCGGAGCCAGGCTGAGTCTCCTGGTCTTTCCGGCAGCATTTTGTTAGCGCTATAACCCTGTTGGGTGGAGAAAGATGGGAAGAGGAAGAAGAGTTTGGGAACTGCCCCAGGAGGACAAAGGCTACGGCTCCCCTCTCTTCTCTAACATCTGCCTTTCTTTTCTCCTGGAAGCCCACAGAAGGGAGGTCGTCTGCTCGGTGCTCTGTGCCTGCGTCCGGGTACATGTGTGTGGATGTGACCCGCTCAGGTTATCAGGGAGACGTTGTTTCCACCGTTTTCCTACCCTTCATATCAACTGAACAATCTGCCGTCTAAGTACAAATGCTCCCCAATGGAGGAGGGGACCTAAACATTTTACAGTGTCCCTGGGTCCTAGAACTCATTGGAGCCAGCCCTCATTCCTGAGATGGAAACAGTAGAGAATGCTGGGGATCATGTCCCAGTGGGAGAGCCTGCTGATCTTTTTTTACAAATGGTCACCCTGGCAAGAGAGGTGTGTCTCTTCTAAAGAGGATCAAGAGATGGAGGGAGGGGAAGAGTATGTCTTTTTTTTTGCCTTTATAATAAAGGGCATTCCCTCTGGCTGCTCTTTTCCCTCTGAAAACCTCTATTTAGAGGCCCCGAGTGGCAGGAAGTGGTGAGGAGGTGGAAGGAAGGCAGAAAGCTCAGCCAGTGTGTGTGTCCTCCCCGCCAACACCTCCCAATTGGAGGCTGGGGGAAGGGACCTCAGAAGGCTACTTATAGTATCATCACTGTTAACAAACATTCACCATGATTTTGTGTGCGTGCAGAGTCTGGCATTTGTAATTGTGAGACTGGTTCTAATGAAGATCTCCTCTTCCATTTGCAGGCAGGCTGTGATGGTGAGAGTATTGGAAATTGCCCATTTTCTCAGCGTCTCTTTATGATTCTCTGGCTAAAGGGCGTTATATTTAATGTGACAACAGTGGACTTGAAAAGGTAAGACCAGGTTTCTGCAGTATTGAAATAACTATTCTCAATTCCCTATACACACAGGCACACAGAGAGACACCCAGGCAGACACATACAGACACACAGACATACAGACACAGGCGCATACACAGACCCAAATACAGACACAGACACACATGTACACACACTCAGACAGAGACACACAGAGACAGACACACACAGAGGCACCCAGAGACACAGACATACAGGTACGTGCACACCCACACAGAGATGGAGACACACACACAGACATACAGACACAGGCACATACACAGACCCAAATACAGACACAGACACACACATACACACACTCAGACAGAGACACACAGAGACAGACACACAGAGGCACCCAGAGACATAGACACACAGGTGCGTGCACACTCACACAGAGATGGAGACACACACACAGACACAGGCACATACACAGACCCAAATACAGACACAAACACACAGATACACACATACACAGCACTCAGAGACACACAGAGACAGACACACACAAAGGCACACAGAGACACAGACACACAGGCATGCATGCACACACAGATGGAGACACAGACACACAGACATGCAGACACAGGCGCATACACAGACACAAACACACACAGACAGAGACACACAGAGACAGAAACACACAGGTACGCATGCACACTCCTAGGACCCATGGGCCCTGTCCCAGGCATGTCCACCCTGGGTCAGGACCCTGGATTGGAGCGATGTACGTGGGCCACAAAGTCATTACAGGATGGGGTCAGAGGTAACCCGAAAGGAGTAGGAGGAGGGGAACCGGGGGACCTGCCCACCCCATGATTGGTCAGCTGTGACCCTCTCTGGAGCCTGCCTGAGCCCCCCTCCTGGCTAATAACACTAGGGAGGGTTAACGTTCAGCCCCGTCTCCAGATAGAGGAGAGGAAAGTGTGGCCACACCTCCCTTGCCAGTAGGACAGTTTGTAAACTTCCAGTTGCCTTTGAAGTTCTCAAGGGTCGTTTCTCTTCCACTGGTGTGTGTATGTGTGTGGGGGGGCATGGTTAAGCCTTGGCAATGATCCCAACCTTGGCACTGCCCTTCCCCCCTGCCCAGGAAACCCGTGGACCTGCAGAACTTGGCTCCCGGCACCAACCCACCTTTCATGACTTTTGATGGTGAAGTCAAGACAGACGTGAATAAGATCGAGGAGTTCTTAGAGGAGAAACTGGCTCCCCCAAGGTGGGCCTCATCAAAACCTGTGTTGGCAACTTGGTTGTCACTTTTCCCTGTTCACAGACAGTTCAAAGCTGTTGGTGCTGTGTGTTGGTTTTCTGCGGCTGTGGCGCTTACCTCCTGAGCTGTACCTGTGGGGTGCCGCAGGAAACACAGCGAGATTAGAAACCCTGAGTCTAGGTGGCTGGGATTTCTCTTTTCTGCCATTTGGCAATTAGGGTTCGATGGCAGGGAGTGGGCCGATGTCACGTGGGTAGCCCGTTTTGATGGCCCATTGGGAATGTGTGTTAAATGCAACATCGCAGCAGGCTGGGCCTGCAAGGGAGCCTTCTAGTTCATCATCTTTATTTCAGTAGGGAGAGAACCGAGACCAGCAAGGCCAGGGGGCCCTCCGTCCTAGGATGAGAACAGTCCATCCAGTGCTTTAGTCCTGGCTGGGGTCGCTCCCAACTTTGTAGATGGAAATATTAGGAAAACATTTAAGGAGCAGTTTTCATTTTTATATCTGCACAGAGAAAGGCATTTCTTCCCCTCCTGCTTTGTACTCTAACTCAAACATTGCTGATCTGTGATAGTCTCACTTTGAACTTTTCAAGGTACCCTAAGCTGGGAACCCAACACCCTGAATCTAACTCTGCCGGAAATGATGTGTTTGCCAAGTTCTCAGCATTTATAAAAAACACCAAGAAGGATGCAAATGAGAGTGAGTCCCTCCCATCTTCCTGTTTTCTGTTTTCTCCATGGACCTCTATTCCACCTCTGGTGTGGCTTCTTATAAGATCCGGGGAATTCTGACTCACTGCACAGCGGGGAGGGACCTGGGTATAGAAATAAGGGAGAAATACCTCCCACCCTGAGCCTGCACATGGGTTTCAGGGACTGAGTGCTTTTCTAGAGATTGTCCAGAAAAGGACATTTTTAGGAGAAAATCATCATCATCAGTGATTCCTTGCTGTCCCATGTAATTCAGGGTGAATGAACCTTCTATTGGTGCTTCTTTCATTATATGATTTCCATAAAGATTTTTTTTTAATTTTTTAAAAAAGGTTTTGGTCACATGGTGTGGTATGTAGGATCTTAGTTCCTTGACTCTGCATTGGAAATGCAGAGTCTTCTTTAGTTTTTTTATTTTTAGTTGGAATGTAATTGCTTTACCATACTGTGTTGGTTTCTGCCGTACGTCAACATGAATCAGCCACAGGTATGCACCTGGCCCCTCCCTCAGAGCCTCCTACCTCCCACCCCATCCCACCTGGAAAGCACAGTTCTGTTCAGTCGCTCAGTCCTGTCTGACTCTTTGCAATCCCATGGACCGAAGCATGCCAGGCCTCCCTGTCCATCATCAACTCCCGGAGTTTACCCAAACTCATGTCCATTGAGTCGGTGATGCCCACCATGAAAGTTTCTCCATATAGATTTTTCAATAAATGAATGAGTTCTAGAAGCAGCAGTGTTGTGTAGAGAGAGCAGAATTATTTTCCAGGGAGAAGTGAATCTTTTATTTAGATCTCATAAACCCACCTGTCTCCTTCCTGACTCTCTAACACTCACTGGCCGTGTCTCATGATATCTAGAGAGAGGAGGGCAGGAGGAGAAGGGGATGACAGAGGATGAGATGATTGGATGGCATCATTAACCCAATGGGACATGAGTTTGAGCAAGCTCTGGGAGTTGGTGAAGGACAGGGAAGCCTGGTGTGCTGCAGTCCACGGGGTCGCAAAGAGTTAGACACGACTGAGTGACTGAACAACAACAAAGAAGAGGAGACATGGACTTCCATGGCTCATCTTAGTTGTTTTCTGCCTTCCTATTTTAGTTTATGAAAGGAACCTGTTAAAGGCCCTGAAGAAGCTGGATAGTTATCTGAACAGCCCCCTGCCTGATGAGATAGATGCCTACAGCCCCGAGGAAGCTGCTATTTCTGGAAGGAAGTTCCTGGATGGCAATGAGCTCACGCTGGCTGACTGCAACCTCTTACCCAAGCTCCACATTATTAAGGTTTGTCCTTCCTCGTACCTCGGGTGCTGAATACATGAGTGGGGCTTTGTTTCATTTTGCTTTGATTTGTGTTTTTGGTTTTTTTTGCCAAGGCAATCTAAAACACGGGCTCTTAAATTTAAAAGTCTAGCTTGTTTCTGTTCGCAGCAGCCAAGCTGCAAATTTGAGATCTGTGGATGCTATTCTCAGGTTTTCCTCGGAGGGTCTCATGAATCATCTGAGAGCTTGGCTTTCATCCCTCCATCCTCACAGCTTCTTTTTTTCCAGTCTTAACCCCCACAGCCTAAAGACAAGCTCTGTGAAAGCAACTTGAGGGAATACATTGTTTATAACTGGTGTTTCACACTCCAGGCTTAGAGATGGTATGTGGAATCTGCGAGGATTAAAATGTGAACTCGGGAAATTCCCTGGTGGTGGTCCAGTGGTTGGGACTCAGCTCTTTCACTGGGGTGGCCTGGGTTCAATACCTGGGTGAGGAACTAAGAACCTGCAAGCTGAGCAGTGTAGTCCAAAAACAAAAACATCAACCAAAAATCTGAGCCAACCTTGAAAATAAAATGTGAACTCGGTCAATTGTTGGTGATGGGAAGAGTAAGCCTAACCCTGGGATAAGGGAGGAAGTTGGCTGTTAACACAGACCCCTTACAGCTGGTGAGCAGCTGACAGCTCCTTGGCTGGACCACATGCGGCAGCCTGTTTTCCTGGGTGATCGAACATGAAATAAGAGTTGCTGGTCATGTATAATTAGGGTTTAAAGATTCCCTAGACCAGTGGTTCTCCAACATTAGTAGGCATAAGAATTGTGCCTACTAATTTAGAAATGTGCCTGCTCAGGGGGTCCAGTTGTGTCAGACTCTTTGTGACCCCGTGGACTATAGCCCCCCAGACTCCTTTGTCCACGGGATTTTCCCAGCAAGTTTACTGGAGTGGGTTACCATGCCCTCCTCCAGGGGATCTTCCTACCCGGGGATTGAACCCACATCTCCTGCATTGCAGGCGGATTCTTTACCACTGAGCCACCAGGGAAGCCCTTTTAGAAATGTAAACCCGTCAGTTCAGCCCCTGACTTACTAAAATCAGAATTTCTGGGGGTGACTCTGAAATTCAGAAGCAGATGACCCCACCCTTGGTCTCCTTAGTTATGGCTGCTCTCCAAAGTGCCCCATTCTGGCTGTTACTCACAGCTGTTAGTTGTTGTATCATTATCACTGTTGCTATGCCCTTGTTCTGGGGCATCCTTATTATTCAGATCATACCAAGTCCAGAACTAGGTCCTTGGTATAAAGATAGGGAGATGGGAGAGAAGACATAGGGAAATACAAGTCAGTGACCTTGTATTCTAATAATGCATTTATTTGGCATTTTAGTTCAGTTTAGTTGCTCAGTCGTGTCTGACTCTTTGCGACCCCATGGACTGCAGGTTCATGGGGTCGCAAAGAGTCAGACACGACTGAGCAACAGTGGGGTTGCAAAGAGTCTGACATGACTGAGCGACTGAACTGAACTGAACTGGACTGCAACATGCCAGGCTTCCCTGTCCATCACCAACTCCTGGAGTTTACTCAAACTTATGTCCATCAAATCAGTGATGCCATCCAACCATCTCATTCTCTGTTGTCCCCTTCTCCTCCAGCCTTCAATTTTTCTCAGCATCAGGGTCTTTTCCAAGGAATTGGCTCTTCGAATCAGGTGGTCAAAGTATTGGAGTTTCAGCTTCAGCATCAATCCTTCAATGAATATTCAGGACTGATCTCCTTTAGGATGGACTGGTTGGATCTCCTTGCAGTCCATGGGACTCTCAAGAGTCTTCTTCAACACCACAGTTCAAAAGCATCAATTCCCACAGTCTGTGGCATGGCTGTCCTGTGGGTGACTGGCCACCCCATTACTCCAGTCATTCTTTGCCTTTCTCTTCCTTCCCGACTCCATTCCCAGCCTTGTCCTATTCATCTTCTTTCTTCTCTCTTCCCTGATGTGTTCAAGGGGCACCAACCGGAAAGCTCAGCCTTGAGGATGCTGCTGATCCTCCAAGTGAATTTTCTTTTTAATAATTCTGCCAGTGTTCTGACATGTACAGTTTCATGATGGCAACTCTCAATCCTTCAAACCCGCCACATTGGTGATTATCTAAACTGGACATTTGAGAGCCATTTTCCAACAGGTTATTTATGTTGTTGTGTCTGGTTTAGTCCCTTTATTAAACATATTCTCATCATTGCTCTGACTAATGTAACATCACAGAAGCACATGGAGTTTAGGGAAGGCAAGAAAAAGACACACACATGCATACATACACAGACCAGTTGCCACTTGTTTAGCTCCTATAAAAAAAGACTGTTTAAAATCTCAGTAGAGGGGATAAACTTCAGAGTAAAATAAAGTAGTCCATGGCTCCAATAGAAGACCTAACTGCAAAATCTTCAAAGCCACTTAGCACTCAAAATACCCAGCAGCTTAATAATCTTCCAGAATGGAGCAGTTCTGAAAGGCAATGAGAATCAGTCTACAGGAATTTATGGTAAGACAATGAGAGAATAGAGGACTTTATAATCTATTCCCATCCTGAAACCAGCGAAAACATTCTGAAAATCTAAAGCATTATCTCCACCTTTATTTCTTTTTGGCTGCATTGGGTAGCACCTGGGACCTTGGTTCCCCATCCAAGGATTGAATCTGTACCCCCTGAATTGGAAGCTCAGAGTCTTAGCCACTGGACCACCAGGGAAGTCCCTCTCCACCTTTTGTAGAATTAGAAAAGGATGGACCACCAACTCAAAGACTTAGACACTAGCTTCTCTAGATCTTCAGCAAGGTTCGGATGTCTGTAGAAGTAAATAATACAGCCTTGAAGTGCCCAACTCAAGCTTCTTTGTTTGAGGACAGAGCACTGAGTGGGGCACAAGAGGCAGGGACCAGCCCTACGGAGATGAGATCTCTGTGGAGATAGAACTGAAGGTGAAACTGTTCAGAGGTGTGACCTGTGTGTTCTGCCACTGTCCCCTGACCCAAAGCAACAGGGAGGGGAGCAGAGAAGGAAAGAGGCATTCTGCTTTGTGACTGCTGAGCAGAGAAAAGAAATAAGTTTGGGATCACTCAGAAGAGAGACTGTAGGTGACCTCAGCATCACTTTTAGCCACGGCAACCTCCTCCTAATCTGTGAGCTTCAGAGTGGAGGAGGCACTAACCTTGACTTTGACCTTGACCCTCATGTGTCCCTGGAGCAGAGTATAGAGCAGTATTTGAAGAGCAGGTGAAAAATGTTAGTGTGTTAGCCGCTCAGTTGTGTGTGATTCTGCGACCCATGGACTCTAGCCCACTGGGCTCCTCCGTCCATGGAATACTCCAGGCAAGAATACTGGAGTGGGCTGTCATTTCCTTCTCCAGGAGATCTTCCTGACCAGGAGTTGAACCTGGGTCTTCTGCATTGCAGGCTGTTTCTTTAGCATTTGAGCTACCGGGGAAGCCCCTTGATGAGCAGGTGTTTGAGGATAAATATCCAAATTGGTCTGCCTGTTGCCTGGCCTTCCTCCCATTGCTCTCCACCTTGCTTTTAAGCAAATAGTAGGTCCAACGGGTCTGCCCATTAAAGGATGGTTAGTAACCAAAGGGAATCCAACTGGGACCTCTATGTGGATAGGAAAGGGGGAAGGGTTAAAAAGAACAAAAGAGAAAAAGGCAGATGAGAAACAACTCTCTGGTTAAGATTGGTCCAGTAACCAAAGAACTTTTCGGACAGATACTTCTCTACAGCCTCAAAGAAATTAAAGAGAACATGAACGCTTCCCTGATGGCTTAGTGGGTAAAAAACCCACCTGCAATGCAGAAGACACAGGAGATGTGGGTTTGATTCTTGAGTTGGGAAGATGCCCTGGAGTAGGAAATAACAACCCATTCTAGTATTCTTGGGTGAAAAATCCCATAGACAGAGAAGCCTGGTGGGCTACAGTCCATGGGGTCCCAAAAGAGTTGGACATGACTGAGCTACTCAGCATAGCACATGAACCTTTGGAGAAAGCTCTCAAAGACAAGTCCCAAAGTGTCAAAAAATATAATCTCGCAAAGAGGATGGAAATGAAACTGGTAGAACTGAAAAAAACCTTAAAGACAAAACAATTTCAGAAATTGTTTAGAAGTTGTATTAGGAGTAGCAAGAGGTATACGATGACATTGCAGAAATCCATCAAAGATTTGGAAGACAGCCGGAGGAAATGATCTCAAACAGAATGGAGAAGCAAGAGGTAAAGGTGTACCTAATCAGGAAAAAGAACAGGAAAGAAAAAAAGAGGAAAAAGGAGACTCAAAGGTAAAGTGTTTTGAATTAAAGGATGACCTGAACATTTACTTTAAATAGCAATCCATGATTAGAAAAATATTGTCCTGAACAGTCAACATACTGTGATATAGCTGGTAAATTATATTTGAACTTTGATGATAAAAAAACCCTTTGAGTGCCCAGATGATAATGATAATAGTAATAATAATAAAAGGTAAGTCCACCCACACAACGAAGAAATTCAGAATAGCCTCATATATCTCTAAAGTGAGGTGAAAGTGTTAGTAGCTCAGTCATGTTTGACTCTTTGCACCCCCCTGTCAGGCTACTCTGGAATTCTCCAGGCAAGAATACTGGAGTGGCGCTGACATAAATCAAAGCAAGATGACCCACCTCCTAGAGTAACAGAAATAAAAAGAAAAGTAAACAAGTGGGATCTTATCAAACTTAAAAGCTTTTGCACAGCAAAGGAAGCTATAAGAAGGTGAAAAGACAACCCTCAGAATGGGAGAAACTGACAGCAAATGAAACAACTGACAAAGGATTAATTTCCAAAATGTGCAAGCAGCTCATACAACTCAATACCAGAGAAACAAACAAGCCAGTCAAAAAGTGGGAAAAAGACCTAAACAGACATTTCTCTAAAGAAGACATACAGATAGCTAACAAACACATGAAAATATGCTCAATATTGCTCATTACCAGAGAAATGCAAATCAAAACTACAATGAGCTATCACATCACACAGGTCAGAATGGCCATCATCAAAAAGTCTACAAACAGTAAATGCTGGAGAGGATGTGGTGAAAAGGGAACACTCTTGTACTGTTGGTGGGAATATAAACTGCTATAGCCACTATGGAAGACGGTATGGAGATTCCTTAAAAAACTAGGAATAAAAGCACCATATGACCCAGTAATCCCACTCCTATACATACACCCTGAGGGAACCAAAATTGAAGAAGACACATGTATCCCTTTGTTCATTGCAGCACTATTTACAATACCTAGAACATGAAAACAACCTAGATGTCCATTGACAGATGAATGGATGAAGAAGTTGTGGTACATATACATGATGGAATATTACTCAGCCATAAAAAGGAATGCATTTGAGTCCGTTCTAATGAGGTGGATGAACCTAGAACCTATTATACAGAGTGAAGTAAGTCAGAAAGAGAAAGATAAATATTGTTTTCTAATGCATATATACGGAATCCTGGTACTGAAGAATTTATTTACAGGGCAGTAATGGAGAAATAGACATAGAGAATAGATTTATGGATGTGGGGAGAGGGGAGGAGAGGCTGAAATGTATGGAGAGAGTGCGTGGAAACTCGCATCACCACAGGTGAAACAGATGGCCAATGGGAGTTTGCAGTATGACTCAGGAAACTCAAACAGGGGCTCTGGATCCACCTAGAGGAGCGGGCTGGGGCAGGAGACGGGAGGGAGGTTCAGAAGGGAGGGGACACATGCATACCTATGGCGTGAAGTTAAAAGACGCTTACTCCTTGGAAGGAAAGTTGTGACCAACCTAGACAGCATATTAAAAAGCAGAGACATTACTTTCCCAACATACGTCTGTCTAGTCAAAGCTGTGGTTTTTCCAGAAGTCACGTATGGCCGGGAGAGTTGGAGTATAAAGAAAGCCGAGGGCCAAAGAATTGATGCTTTTGGACTGTGGAATTGGAGAAGAGTCTTGAGAGTCCCTTGGACTGCAAGGAGATCCAACCAGTCCATCCTAAGGGAAATCAGTCCTGAATATTCATTGGAAGGACTGATGTTGAAGCTGAAACTCCAATACTTTGGCCACCTGATGTGGAGAGCTGACTCATTTGAAAAGACTCTGATGCTGGGAAAGATTGAAGGCAGGAGGACAAGGGGATGATAGAGGATGAGATGGTTAGATGACATCACCGACTCAATGGACATGAGTTTGGATAAACTCTGGGAGCTGGTGATGGACAGGGAGGCCTGGCATGCTGGGATTCATGGGGTCGCAAAGAGTAGGACATGACTGAGCGACTGAACTAAACTGATGCTGATTCATGTTGAGGTTTGACCAAAATCAACAAAATTCTGTAAGCAATTATCCTTTGATAAAAAAATAAATAAATTATTAATTAAAAAAGGAAAAGAATACTGGAGTGGGTTGCCATTCCCTTCTCCGTGGGATCCTAGGATCACATTAAAAGCCAGAAAATAGTGGTTTAATAGTTAAAGGATTGGGGACTTCCCTGGTGGCCTAGTGGTTAAGAAGTTGCCTTCCAATGCACAGGACGCAGTTTCGATGCCTGGTTGGGGAATTAAGAGTCCATATGCTTTGGAGCAACTCAGCCCATGTACCCCAACTAGAGAAGCCTGCGTGCCGCAGCGAAGACCCAGCAGAGCCAATAGTTAAAGGATTAAAGGAAAGGGAGTGTGATGTAACAATTTTATATCCAAGTAAATTGTTGCTTTTACCTAGACTTCTGATCTTGATGGAATAAGCACCTCTGAGCCATTTTGTAAAAATAAAATTTCTATATGATGACATAATAAAAAAGGATAATAAAATAAGAATCCAGGAACAGAGAAGGTGTGGTATAAAAGGATTAGTGATAGACATAGGATTTCTTTAGATCTGAAACCAGAACTAAAGCTCAAGAGCAGTGAGAATTATAGCTACAAGACTGAATCAGATATAGTAAACTTCTATTTTCACACCATTGGAAGGAGGATAATAGATCAGAAATGAAAAGAAGTGTAAGTATACTAATTTCCTTGCTTATTATCAGGAGTGAGTAGAGATCAGTCAAAGAACAGTTAATAATCAAGAAATAAAGAATTCCTATTATTTAAAGTTATATAGGAAACCCCTGGACCCACTCCAATATTCTTGCCTGGGAAATCCCATGAACAGAGGAGCCTGGCAGGTTATAGTCCATTAGGAGCCACGAAAGAGTCAGACATGACTTAGTCACTAAACAACCACCTCTGGAAGAGTTAATACAGACCATAAACCTTCCAAACCACCAGAGAGGGGAAAACACACATACACAAATGCAAAAATCTTTACAGGAAGTTGGAAAACAAAGTATAACATTAATAAGATATGGTATAAAACAAGTTTATATTTATGAGAGGCACATATGTAATAAATTTACCCAGAATATTTGGGTAAAGCAAAAGCAGGCAAATGCAAATAAAAGAAAAGCAGGAGTCTTGACATTAATCTCTAGTAAGATTGAATTCAAGTAAAAGATATTAATTTAGGAGGTTCTTTGAAAAGTTATGTGGTCCTGTCTTGCTGCATCATTAGCTCCCTGCTTCCAAAATCTGAGAAATAAGTCATGAAGATCTTCTAATTGGCGACAAATTCCATGCTCATGTCATCCAAACATCCCAGGGACCAATACAATGGGAGATATCAGTCCTTCCAAGTATTGTTGTTCAGTTGCTCAGTAGTGTCTGACTCTTTGGGGACCCATGGACTGCAAAACACCAGGCTTCCCTGTCTAACACCAACTCCCAGAGCTTGCTCAAACGCATATCCATTGAGTAGGTGATGCCATCCAACCATCTCATCCTCTGTCATCCCTGTTTCCTCCCGCCTTCAATCTTTCCCAGCATCAGGGTCTTTTCCATTGAGTCGGCTCTTTGCATCATGTGGTCAGAGTGGAACTTTAGTATCAGTCCTCCCAATGAGTATTCGGGGTTCATTTCCTTTAGGATTGACTGGTTTGATCTTGCAGTCCAAGGGACTCTCAAGAGTCTTCTCCAGCACTGTAGTTCAAAAGCATCAGTTCTTTGGTGCTCAGCCTTCTTTATGGTCCATTTCTCACATCCATATAGGACTACTGGAAAAACCATAGCTTTGACTATATGCACAGTTGTTGGCAAAGTGATGTCTCTGCTTTTTAGTAAACTGTCTAGGTTTGTCATAGCTTTCCAAGTATTTGTCCCCCCAAATTCATATCTTAAGTTAGACCCAAGTCCTAATTCCCAGTATCTCAAAGCTGACCTTATTTAGAAATAGAGTTTTTGCAGATGTAATTAGTTAAGATGAGGTCATGTTAGTTGATTAGGAGCAGGAGAGTGGGACCCTAATCCAACATGACAGAGGTTCCTATAAAAGGGAGTTTGGATCCAGAGACTCCAACACAGGAAAAATGCCAGGTGAAGAATGGATCTGTACTCCCATGAGCCAGAGACAGAGAGAGACCTGGAATGGATCCTTCCCTGGAGGCTTCAGAGGGAACCCAGCCCTGCTGACGCCATGATCTTGGACTCTGGGCCTCCAGGACCGTGGAAGAAGACATTTTTGTTGTTTCAAGCCACCCACGGTTGTAGTGCTTTGTTAAGGCAACCAGGGAACCCATACCATCTGCAAAGAGGATACACCCTCCTTTGTGATGAATTCCCTGTGACACCCTCCAGCCAGAGGAGCCATCTCACACCACTGTGTTTTCGTGATATCCATTCTCAGCTACCCCATCCTTACATCCACTGTTTCCTTGAGGATAAGGATTTTTCATTTCATGAATCTGCCCTCTGCACATGGTAGACCCACAGTGAAATGATCCTCTCGGGCAGAATGATGGAAATCCACAGGTGTAACATACATGGGTACTTGGGGTTTCAGGAGGTGAGGCTCAGCAAATAGGAAAAAGAGAGGGCACTACAAAGTGATCCTGGCACAATCGAAACTGAAAATCCATCCCGAACCTTTGAAAGTGAAAGTGTTAGTTGCTTAGTTATGTCCAAATCTATGAGATCCCATGGATTGTCTCCTCTGTTTGTGGGATTCTTTAGGCAAGAATAATGGAGTGAGTTGCCATTTCCTTCTCCAGGGGATCTTCCTGACCCAGGGATTGAACCCGGGTTTCCTGCACTGCAGGCAGACTCTTTACCATCTCAGCCATCTGAATCTTTAGGCACCAAATAACTCAGCAGCAGAACACAGGGAGAGAAAACTACTAGAAGCACAAAGAGAAAGCCTCCAGATTACAGAGCAAGCTCAGGGCTTTCCTGGTGGCTCAGATGGTAAAGAATCTGCCCGCCAGTGCAGGAGATTTGGGTTCAGTCCCTGGGTCAGGAAGATCCCCTGAAGAAGGAAATGGTGACCCACTCAAGTATTCTCGCCAGGGAAATCTCATGGACAGAGGAGCCTGGTGGGCTACAGTCCATGGGGTCATGAAAGAGCTGGACACGACTGAGCGACTGGACAATAGAGCAGATTCGTGCCAGCAGGTCACGAGGGCCATCTGTGATGAACGGGTGGGCACAGTTGTGTAGCACCTCGGTTTTGAGTCCCAAGCTCAATGTACCCCCTGCAAACTCATACTGCGATTTGGGCAGCTTGAAAGGCTGTAGATGCCATGGGAACTTGAGAAAGAATGTAGTACATGCCTCAGAAGAATGGATTGTCTGATATAACTGCCTACATTTGTGGGTTTTCCCTTTCTGACTGTTTGCTCTTCGTTTTCAGATCGTGGCCAAGAGATACAGAGATTTTGAATTTCCTTCTGAAATGACTGGCATCTGGAGGTACTTGAACAATGCGTATGCTCGGGATGAATTCACAAACACATGTCCTGCCGACCAGGAGATTGAACACGCATATTCAGATGTTGCCAAAAGAATGAAGTGAAGCTGGGCTGTTTTCTGTCTCATTTCTCAGCTGTGTGAGCTAGACCATGAAAAGAATGTCTCCTTTGTGTTTGCCTCCCAGTAACCATTCTTTGCAAAATAATGCCCATACTTTAGCAATGTGGGTACCATAGCATGATCCACTCAACAGGAAATGATTCCTAGCCTTGTAATTTGTCAGCTCACTTGTGTATCTGAATAATACCAGTATCTGTTGTTATATACTCCAATTGTCTGGTTTATGTTCATTTATATCTTTGGCATTCTGGGACCTTGTAATCCATGATATTTAGGGCATGTGTTTTGCAGGTTACGTTTCAAAGAAAATAAGGTTTGGATTCAAACCTTATTTATTATTATTTTTTAAAAAATGTGTTTTTCTCTGATAGTTTTCATAATCATGCATAACCTATTTTTCTGCTCTAAAATGGTAGTTCAACTTTTTAAAAACAAAATAATTTTTATAATTACAAAGTGATACTCGCTTATTTTAATATTTGAAACAAAGTCAGAAGTAATAAAAAAAAAAGACAAAAGTCAACTAGAATTTCACTACACTTAGATAACTACTGATAGAGTATTGTTGAGTATCTTCCAAGTCTTCAGACTCTTTCACACACGCATTCACACCACATATAATTTCCTGCCTCTGTGGTATTGTGTTAGTTTATTTTCAAGGACTGGTAAAGGGACCGCCCCCCACCCCCCCTTGGTAATACCATGATGGTCAGCCCTAGAGGACCTAAAGCAAAGAGATGCGTCACCACGGACCTCAAGAGGGTGCTTGTGGCCAAGTTTCAGAGGGATGGAGAACCTCAGGGTTCACAGAGATGTGAGACGACCAGTGGGGACCGGAAGCAGTGGGAGGGTGGCAGGGGCCGGAAACTGGGAGCTTCAGCATCGGTCCTCCCAATGAATGTTCAGGGTCGACTTCCTTTAGGATTGACTGGTTATCATTTAGTTCAATTAGAAATTATCTGTATTAGAATTGTGACACGCAAAGACATTTTAACAGAGCCTTAAAGAGGTCTGAAAAAACGCATGTGACCTGTCCTTGCCCAGGTGGCTGACATACAGGTCTTGCAGATGACTCCATTTTTAAGTGTAGTTGGAAATCTGTTGGTTCCTGGCAGCCTTCCCCTCCCAGGGACCCCAAAAGCAGGCTCCTCTTTGCACGCCTCTCAAAAGCTGTTCTTGTGCTGGCAGGTGAGAAGTATCCCAGGGTTGTTCACCTGCCTTAAAGTCTTCTGCAGGCATGGATTTTTGAAACAAAATGCATTTGTTCTTCCAAATATACCATATGTGTGTGTTAGTTGCTCAGTCATGTCCAATTCTGTGACCCCATGGACTATAGGCCACCAGGCTCCTCTGTCCATGGAATTCTCCAGGCAAGAATACTGGAGTGGGTTGCAATTCCCTTCTCCAGGGGATCTTCCCCACTCAGGGGTCAAACACAGTTCTCTTGCATTGCAGGCAGACTCTACCATCTGAGTCACCAGGAATGCAAATACAAGTTGTGAGAGCAGCCCTCCTTTGAGGCTGATCCTGGGGAGGTTCTTGGGCTAAGGAGATTCTGTTTTTGGTTTTAGTTGCCCAAGAGGCTGGACAATTCAGAAAAAATTAACTTTATTTCTGAACACAGAATCTCCAAGTGTAGGCTGAAAAAGAATATGAGTGCCACAAAGGTGTACTTTCTGAGCATGGTCTAGCAAACAAGGATGCAACCTGTTTAGCCCAGGAATGAACCTTCTGAGACCAGAGGTCTCAACAGGTTACCTGTGAACTACAGGACTATCCCCAGGAATTGAGTATATGCCCAAGCCCCCACAGACAGACACAAATGCACAGACTACATACATGCACACTCATCTACATACACACACACACATGTTCACACACACTGACAGCATGGTCACAGAACTCTTTCACACCTGTTCAAATGTTAAGAGAAACACACTGACTGAAACCACCCCCCTTGACCAGGTACCACAGTAACCATCTGCTTGAGATATTTTATGAGAGGACGTCCTGGTGAGGAACACAGAACTAATAAGCCACCACCAATCGGAAGAATTCAGGCAAGGTCAAAAGGAAATGCCACGTGTCTGACCACCTCCCAGAATCCTTTTCACTGGCGTCCACCTTGGCCGAGCAGTGCGTGCGCCACCAGGAAGGACTCTGAGTCAGAATGATTGGCCAAGACAACCCGGAAACTAATCCCATCACCCTGAAACCCGAGACTGCAAGCCTTGCGGCAGAGCAGGTTGTGGCTCCCTTAGCCGGCTGCTCTCCACTGGAGCACCCCTTCCCAATAACATCTCTTGCTTAGTCAGCACATGTGTTCTCCTTGGACAATTCATTTCTGAGTGTTAGACTCAGAAATGCAAATGAGAGCCCACTCTCATGCCCTGGTAGGGATCCCCCTTCCTGCAACACAAACACACAAACACATTCACACACATCCCCGTAGACACACACAAGCATACTAACTCATGCAATACAGTCACACACACTCACTCATGTACCCACATATGTGCGTGCGTGTGCACACACACACACACAACCTGTAAGGTTAGGTCCGGGTTCCTTCCTTCCCTGACCAGATAACTGACCAGAAACACACTTTTGGCAACATTCCACCCAGGTCTCCTTCCCCACCTCCAGTGGTTCACTATTAGGCTTTGGAAAAAACTCCCAATCTTTCTTTTACAGTTAAGAGAACTAAGGTGTGCATCGTCTGAAGAACATGTAATTCACAAAACCCTGATTACTTAAGATGGATTAGTTAGAGGATGTTTGTTCACGTTATAGTTCTGAATTCTTCCTGGAAGCCTATGGAACTGACACAAAAACCGAGTTTAGCTGCAGCTGGGGCTTCCCTGGTAACTCAGACACTAAGGAATCTGCCAGCAATGCGGGAAACTTGAGTTCGATCCCTGGGTTGGAAAGATCTCCTGAAGAAGGGAATGACTACCCACTTTAATATTCTGGCCTGGAGAATTCCATGGACGGAGGAGCCTGGCAGGCTACAGTCCATGGGGTCACAAAGAGTTGTACATGACTGAGTGACTTTGATACACACAAAATGCCCAGGTTGAGGTTTGTGACCTGCGGGGAGGCCCAGAGCCTAGACCTGCTGCTGAGCCCTGGGCAGTGTTGTCCCATACGGCTGTTTCTGGCCGTGTGCGCGTGTGCTAAGTTGCTTCAGTTGTGTCCAACTCTGCCACCCTAAGACTGCAGCTCACCAGGCTCCTCTGTCCATGGGATTCTCCAGGCAAGAATACTGGGGTTGTTGCCATGCCCTCCTCCAGGGGATCTTCCCGACCCTGGCATCACACCTGTGTCTCTTATGACTCCTGCCTTGGCAGGCAGGTTCTTTACCACTAGTGCCACCTGGGAAGCCCTCTTTCTGGTCATACCATATGCCAAAGTATTTGAAAGCTACATAGGAGTCTCTGAAACACTTGCACATAATTTCCCAACAGTGTGGACTACACTTGAAAGATGCAAAAGAATCACACAGGTTATTCTACCAAGGTTATTTGCTTCTTGTTTTTAAAATCTTTGACAAGGTGGAGGTGTAGAGGCCTGTTTGCGGGGTTCCTTTTCCTACTGATCTTGGGCTCTCTCAGGATTGGAGACAAGAGGAAGGAGAAATGGATTAGGGAGGTGCCTAGAATTCTAGGAGAGAGAGCAGCAGGATCTGTCTTGCCTCCATCATAATTGTTCAACTTTTGTTTGTAGCTCACTGGTCCCAAAAGAGTGCTGTTTGAAAGAAAATTTTAGGGTTATTTGGTGGTGGTTCAGGTGTTGAGCAGGCCATTTTGGTGTGTATTTTGGCTTTCTTTTTTCCCCTGGCTAATGCAAGGGAAAAAAGAATTTGTTGTATTGGGTGTGATACCAGAATACACAGAAATTAAAAAGAAGAAAAAATGTGTCTTGCTTTTATAAACTGTGCAGTGATAATGACAAAATAGAACAGCACCAGAAAGATGCCTAAGAACACGTGTAATAGGAAGCAAATGAGTGAGTGGCAAAGTGCACACCTACCAGGTTCCTGAGGCGACGCTACCATGAATGATGTAATAGAGTGACCAGGTGCATTTGGGTGGCACTTTACAAAGCCTGGGCCAGTTTGTGGTCCCATAAGTCATGGATGTGCATTGGAAATTGAGGTGGATATGGTGACCACAGCGAGGTGGCTGCCATCTTGCCTCATGGTCCTTGAGGGTCTTTACTGGATTCTCTTCTAGGTGGCACTAGTGGTAAAGAACCCGCCTGCCAACACAGGAGACATGAGAGACGTGAGTTCAATTCCTGGTTTGGGAAGATCCCTTGGAGGAGGGCATGGCAACCCAGTTCAGTGTTCTTATCTAGGGAACCCCAGGGACAGAGGAGCCTGGGGAACTGTAGTCCGTGGGGTCGCAGATTCCGGCACGACTGAAGGGACTTAGCACGCACACACATGCTGTCATGAGTGGGGCATGCTGGCCACCGTGGTGACGTTGTTCTGTCGACTCTGGGGGCCTTGTACCATCTGGAGAGAGCAAGACACTCCTGTCAGAGAATCAGAGCTGGGCGGTAGCGATGCATGGATGGGATTGGGAAGCGGGGGGGTGGCTGAGGTTTGTCTACCTCACGTCTCTCATCTGAAAACCAAGCAGTGGGCTTGATTGCTGGGTTTCAACCTTGACGGCATATTAGAATCAACTGAGTAGCCTTAATCACAATAAGTGCTCAAAGCATGCCTCAGATCAACTGAATCTGAATCTCTGGGTTTGGGCTTGGACTTTGGTGTTTTCCAAACTCCCTTGGGAAGATTCTCTTATGCAACAGCCACAGGTCAGATGCACTCTGAAGTTATTTCCAACATTAACTGTCAATGTTTGGGTCCTGGGTTACACGTCCTGGTGGGGGAGTGGGGAGAGGGGGAGGAGGACGGAGGGGACTGCCCATACTCAATAGAGTAGCGTATGCTCTGCACTCAGAGCAGTTGACTGAGCCAGCCACAGAAAAAGTGAAACTGAAAGTCTCTCAGTCATGTCCGACTCTTTGTGACCCCATGGATTATATAATCCGTGGAATTCTCCAGGCCAGAATACTGGAGTGGGTAGCCTTTCCCTTCTCCAGGGGATCTTCCCAACCCAGGGGTCAAACCCAGGTTTCCTGCATTGCAGGTGGATTCTTTACCAGCTGAGCCACAGGGAAGCCAGTGGTTGAATGATGACCTCTCCAAACTGGTCCACTCAGGGTCTCAGAACTCAAACTTACTTAGAAATAGATTCTTTGTAGATGTAATTACTTACATAACAATGAGATCATATTGGATTAGGAAGAGCTTTAAATCGAAAGTGGCTAATGTTATTTTAAGAGGAGAAGAAGATGCAGAAACATTCACATAGGGAAGAGGCCAGTCGCTGGAGACACCCAGAAGCCAGAAGAGGCAAGGAGGGGTCTCCCCAGAAACCCTTCAGAAGGAGCATGGTTCTGCCCACACCTTGATTTCAGATTTTCAGCCTCCAGAGAGTACATTTCCATCTGCTCTTCTAAGCCACACACTTAGCAGTACTCTGACTGCTGCCACAGGAAACCTGTCCACCTGGTGAGTTTTGGATCTCAGAATGGCTGAGCCATGTTGTCATGGCCTAGTGACTCTAGAGCTGATGGCACAGCTAAGCAGAGAGGCAGTTGGGCTTCTCAAGAGAGCTGATGTCACTCTCCCAACTGAGGAAGACAGTGCAGTGCAGTTCAGTCGCTCAGTCGTGACCAACTCTTGGCGATCCCATGGACTGCAGTACGCCAGGCTTCTCTGTCCATCACCAACTCCGGGAGCTTGCTCAAACTCATGTCCATAGAGTCGGTGATGCCACCCAACCATCTCATCTTCATCATCCCCTTCTCCTGACCTCAATCTTTTCCCAGGGTCTTTTCCAATGAGTCAGCTCTTTGCATCAGGTGGCCAAAGTATTGGAGCTTCAGCTTCAGCATCATTTATTCCATTGAATATTCAAGACTGATCTCCTTTAGAATGGACTGGTTGGATATCCTTGCTGTCCAAGGGACTCTCAAGAGTCCAGCACCGCAGTTCAAAAGCATCAATTCTTTGGCGTTCAGCTTTCTTTAAAGTCCAACTCTCACATCCATACACAACTACTGGAAAAACCATAGCTTTTACTAGATGGACCTTTGTGCAGACAGAGCCAGGTCTATTTTGAGAGAGATGGTGATTTACCCAACAGGCAACACCATGGTCATTTTGGTCTAGAGCAGAGGTGACAAGGTGGGAAATTGTTGGAAGTCTTGAGTTTTGGTCCTGCCCCTGCTGATTTTGGATGCTGGACTTGGGGAAAGGCATTTAACCTCCCTGCACCTCCATTTCCTTACCTGTCAAAGGCAGGGATTGGATGACATAATCTTCCAGGTCCTTTCCAACTATTGAGTTGTAAACCATGAGCCAGGAAGGTGGTTAAGTACCAATCATAATGCTTGGGAACTGTCCCCCAGCTCAGACCAGTGTCATGCTCCCTACAGCCCTTGCCCCAGATCTGGGTTTCAAGTTCAGATCCATTTAGCTTCTTGCCTTATAGGGATTTTTGGTGAACATTTGCTTTCTGGTGGAGCCATTCCCCAAATATAAGATATCTGTGTGGTCTGACTGAATTAGCAATATCTAGCAATTGCATTTGGCTTCCCAAATAGCTCAGCTGGTAAAGAATCTACCAGCAATGCAGGAGGTGAAGGTTCGATTCCTGGGTCAGGAAGATCCCCTATAGGAGTAAATGGCAACCTGCTTCAGTATTGTTGCCTGGAAAATCCCATGGACAGAGGAGCCTGGCGGGCTACAGTTCATGGGGTTGCAAAGTTCATTGGCTCGACTGAGAGACTGAACACAGCAATTGCAAGTATCTATCAGCAATCAGGGTTCCCCGGTGGCTCAGAGGGTAAAGAGTCTGCCTGCAATATGGGAGACCCGGGTTCTATCCTTGGATCGGGAAGATCCCCTGGAGATGGAAATGGTAACCCACTCCAGTATTCTTGCCTGGAGAATCCCCATGGAGAGAGGAGCCTGGTGGGCAACAGTCCATAGGGTTGCAAAGAGTTGGACACGACTGAGCGACGTCACTGTTTTTTTTAGTAGCAATCATATGCTCCTATAATATGAGGGAGAGATTAATCCCCACAAGGAATCTGATAAGCTTCCTTTTCTCAGAATGCCTTTCTCATTGTCCAGCAGACCTTCAATAACCCAGACAGCCATGTGTAGAGACAGAAGGAGCACTCTCCAGCCCCCACCCAGCCCCCAACCTTCATCACTCTGCTTTGCTTGCGTGTAGAACAAGCCCTGACTTTGAACACTCACCTTGACAGGGAAAAGTGGGAACAGGAAGCGTGGAAATGGAGAAATGATGGTGAAAATGTGAGCACATGTTTTCTCTGCCATTCCTAGGATGATGTATACCCATCTTTTGGTATCTATGGGTGGGGCAGGGAATGAGTTCCAGAACCCCCACAGGTATGGAGATCTCAGGTGTTCAAGTTCCTTATATAAAATGGCATTGTAGAGTTGTCCCTCCATATCTGGAGGTTCCTCATCTGTAGATTCAACCAACCATGGATTGAACCCACAGATGTGGATGGCCTGCTGTATTAGTCTTTTGGCAACCTAACAATTTAGCACAGTCTTAGGGGCCTAACTGATGGCTCAGTGGATAAAGAATCTGCCTGCAAGGCAGGAGACACAGGAGTAGTGGGTTCAATCCTTGGACTGGGAAGATCTCCTAGAGAAGGAAAATGGCCACCCATTCCAGCATTCTTGCTTGAAAAAATCCCATGGACAGAGGAGTCTGGTGGGCTGCAGCCCAGAGGGTTGTAGAGAGTCGGACACAGCCGAGCACTAAGCGCACACGAGGGTTAACACGGCACACATTCATCGTCTCACTGGTTCTGTGGGTCAAGCGTCCAGGCAAGGCAGAGCTGGATTCTTGGCTCAGGGTCTCACAGGTTGGAAACCACGTGTCAGCTGGGGCTATGGTTCTTCTCTGAGGCTCAGGGTTCATGTCTAAGCTACTGGCTGTTGGCAGAATTTGGTTCCTTGCAGTCACAAGAGTGAGTCCTTCCGCCACAATGCCCTCTTCTTAAGATGCCAGTTTGCTTCACCGCCAACAGAAGAATGTTTCTGCTGCTTCATGTCTCTCTGAGGTTTTCCATCCCTGGCCTCCAGTCCCTCTTTTAAAAGACTCATCTGATTAAGTCAGGCCCACCCAGAATACTCTCCTTTGGAATTACAATTGACTGATGAGGTCAGGCCCACAGAGGATATGCCCCTAGTTAAAATGACCAGAAGCTCCAATGAAATATGCAAAATCCTTTTGTCATGCCTTATAATGTAATCCAGCAACAGGGGTGATAATCCATCATATCACAGGTCCTGTCAGCCCTGGAGACCAGGGGGGTTACACTGGGCGGGGACACCAAGGTCTGGGCATCCTCGGGGCCATCTTTGGACTCTCCAGTCCCAGATGAGTTTGGGGCCATCTACAATGGCCATTCCACAGGAAGTCTGCCCCACCATACAAAACCCATGGGCCGAGGTCAGCCGAGATGCCCGGTGTGGGTGTCACACCATGGCACCAAGCGTCTGCTGCCTGTGTTCTTGGCAGGCTGCCCTGAGACACTTTCACTTCTAATTGTTGGTCTTCGGCACCTGGCAAATGAGGAGGTTTGGCATTTCCGTGAAGTGGTCTGACTTGATTCCCAGGTTCCTCTGACAAAGCAGGAGTTTGTTGACTTTCAGTCCTGGCAGCAAATGTACCTATTTACTCAGGCTTTCGGCAAAGGGTAGGGAGACAGGGTGGAGCAGAAGGAAACGAGTCCTTTGCTGCTGGTCAATGCAGGGCTTTGTTATGGTTTTGCTCCATGGTGTACAGGTGACCAAGTGCCCCATATACAAGGTAGATAGCTTCCCCCCCACCACCCCCACCCTGGCCATCCCTGCATTCAGCCCAAAAGCCAGTTGTAAAGATGAAAAATAAGGAGGGGGGGAAGAAGGCCCGTGTTTCTCCTGTGGTAGGAAGAGGTATCTTTTAGAGAGAAGCAAAGGGTCTGAGAGAAGTTGCACAGAGTTTGGAAAACCAGAACAGAAGATGCCACTTCTCTGTTCTCCTGGAGTTTCATTCTGTATTGTTTGTTGGTGACTGCTGGATGGTTTTGCATCTTGATACAGGTGTTATTGTCTGTACGTCTCAGGGATTCGCCAAGACAGGCTAACGTTCCAGTGACAAGAGTTGTGGGGAAATAGTTTGCTTTCTCTCACGCGTTTTGTAAGATATTTGGGGGTCATGGGCCCATGGACTTGAAGCCCCAGGAAAGTGAAATCTTTGACAAGATAGGGATGCTGAGTTGGGCAGTGACGTAGAAGTGTAACTCTGGGCTTGTGTGCACACAATTAAAGGAGCTCTCCTCGCCCTCTGGAAGGTCATGGACCAGAGCTCGTGGGGCCAGAACCCTGGTCCTCAGGTCTAGAGAGGAGCCTGGCCTCTGTCATCTCCAGGGGCTTCTAGCAGTAAAATGCTCAGATTCTCTACAGCATGCTCTCTTCACTCAGCCTATGAAGCTGTGATATGACTCTCCGACTTTCATAACAAAGAAAACTGAAAGTGTTAGTCACTCAGTTGTGTCCAACTCTGCGACCCCATGGACTGTAGCCCACCAGGCTCCTCTGTCCATGGAATTTTCCAGGCAAGAGTACTGGAGTGGGTTGCCATGGCCTCCTACAGAGGCTCTTCCTGACCCAGGGATCGACCTTGGGTCTTCTGCATTCACAAGAAGCCACCTCCAAATGAATCATGACTATCTCACTGTGGGAAGAGCTGGGAGGTGACAGTTCCCAAGTTTGGGTTAGTTTGTTTGCCCTGGGGGATCATCTTCTTATGAGAGGTGTCAAATAACACAGTGTCAAAATTTTAAAAATAACTAATTTTAAAGTTTTTAAACTATTCATTCTTGTATTTTCATGTTCTGAGAACAAAATGATAATTTTTTCTCCTTTGGAGAAAGATTCAGTACAACCATCAAGGCATGTTGATTCTGTTCTCAGCAGTTATCTGATTCAATCATGTCAAATGAGATAAAAGCTATTTCCCTGGTAAGAGATGAATATACAGTTTCAACCACAGTGTGCCTGCATGGACAAAATGATTACTATCTTTACTAATAAACACATCATTTGAGGGCTCTGGGCTTCCCTGATAATATGGTCTTTCGGGAGAAGCATCTTCCCATTGTGTCCTCAGGACCAGACCCCAGAAATGCTGTGCATGAACACAGCAGAGATTTGCTTCCACTGTGTCAAAGGCTTCTAAGAGTAACAACCTCTAGAAGTGGCAATGATTGCAATGGAGGGGGTGTGAGAGTTTGCCCAGGTGATCTTGACAAAGGAAACATCTCATCTCTCAAAGACATCTTAGGTGGCCCTATCTGACAGTGCCGATGGGTTAGGTCACCTATCAAAGTCCTCCCAAATTTCAGGGATACAACTTTTCTATTCAAGAGGTTCTACCCGGTATTTCTGAGAAGTTTAAAGCTCCATTTTCATTTTTAAAGAGGAGAGTTTTGGAAATATGATGACACTTACAGGTATAATTTGAAGTGCTACCTTGCAGGGACTGCTAACTTAACAGTACTGATGTAGAGGTCTTTGGGCTTCGCAGGTGGCACTAGTGGTAAAGAACCTGCCTGCCAATGCAGGAGACATAAGAGATGCAACTCGATTCCTGGGTTAGGAAGAACCCCTGGAGGAGAAGATGGCAACCCACTCCAGTACTCTTGCCTGGAGAATTCCATGGACAGAGGAGCCTGGCAGGCTACCATCCATGGGGTCACAAAGAGTTGGACACCACTGGAGGGACTTAGCACACACACACACACATTGATACAGATTCATGTGTGCACCACAAGATCACTAAGATGTGGATTTCAGATTCCCATCTTCTTAAGTGGTATGGAAAGGGTAGTTGGAGTAGATGAGAGTCAAGGACCAGGAAAAGGGTTTAGAATGGGTGGGAGCAGAAAGATTACTCAACATTTGGGTTCTTAATCAAGGGATCTTAGGAAAGAACAATATATTCTTTGTTGTGCAGAAAATACAATTGCAAAACAGAAGCCAGTAGAGATTTGGTAAACAGAGTGATCAACAGGGCACTTCCAGGAGAACCTTGTCTCAGTGACAGCTCTAGCTCTGCAGAGGTGAGCTGTAGTGCCATGGTCAATATTCGTCTCCTCTGGCAGGATCATAAAGTTGCCGCAGAAGTCAATGCAGGAAGCTTTGGGTTAGATTGAACACTAATTATCATAAGCAGTAGGCCCAAATATTTAACAAAATCAGTGAACTTTCAAGATAATCAAAAGATTATACAGGGACATTGTTGCTGTTCTTCAGACGCTCGGTCATGTCCAAGTCTTTGCTACTTCAAGGACTGCAGCATGCCAGGCTTCCTTGTCCTTCACCATTTCCTGCAGCGTGCTCAAACTCATGTTCATTGAGTCGGTGATGCCATCCAACCATCTCATCCTCTGTCGCCCTCTTCTCTTCCTGCCCTCAATCTTTTCCAGCTTCAGGGAAATCTTTCCAATGAGTTGGCTCTTTGCATCAGGTGGCCAAAGTATTGGAGCTTCAGCATCAGTCCTTCAAATGAATATTCAGTCTTGATTTCCTTTAGGATTGGCTGGCTTGATCTCCTTGCAGTCCAAGGGACTCTCAAGAAGTCTCCTCCAGCACCACAGTTTGAAAGCATCAAATTCTTCCACACTCAGCCTTCTTTATGATCTAGCTCTCACATCCATACATGACTACTGGAAAAACCATAGCGTTGACTATATGAACATTTGTCAGTAAAGTGACGTTTCTACTTTTTAATAGGCTGTCTATGTTTGTCATAGCTTTTCTTCCAAGGAACAAGGGTCTGTTATTTTCATTTTTGTGGCTGCAGGGGCATAGCATTCTCCCTTTCTAAAATGCTTTCAGAAGGGACTCAGTTTACTTGGGTGAGGAACATAAATGTGTCCAGGACAGGTACTGAGACCATCAACCAATGGTAGGTGTTTCTTTTTCTTTTTTTAATTGTTTATATATTTATTTATTTGTCTGCACTAGGTCTTAGTTTTGGCACACTGGATCTTCGATCTTTAGTTTCTGCATGCGAAATCTTCAGTTGTGGTACATGGAATTTTTAAATTGTGGCAAGCAGAATCTTTTTTTTCTAGTTGTGCATGTGAGCTTCTTAGTTGCAGCATGTGGAACCTAGTTTCCTGACCAGAGATTGACCCCAGGCCCCCTGCTCTGGCAACCCGGAGTCTTAGCCACTGGACCACCAGGGAAGTCCTGGTAGACGTTTCCTGAAGACAGGTCTCATACCTTTTTCATTTCCCCATCAGCATATCCTCAGTCTATAATTTCTATCCTGGTCCCTCTGCCTTCTTTACCTGATCTTACAGTAACTGGGCAAAGGCTATCTAAGGTGATCTGACCCTGGGCAAGTCATTTAATTTTGCTGAATCACAGTTTGCTCATCTGGGAAAGATTTCCTACCCAGCTCTTAGAAATGTTATGAGGAAGTATAGGAAAAAGCACAAAACTATGAAAAGTTGGGTAAAGGCAAAGATTGATGTGCTTTTTTACCTGGTTAATGGGTGAGGCCTTGCAAGGCAGGGTGACCTCACCAGCAGGGAGCTGAAATGGGAGTCAAATCTCTCCACTGATTGGGAAGCCTGGAACAAGCCACTTTTTCTCTTTAAGGCCAATAGGGATCACACACATCCTTTTAAGATTACAAGAAGAAATGCAAATTAAATCATTTTGGCAGTGTTAGTGTTAGTCTCTCAGTCGTGTCTGACTCTGTGTGACCCCGTGGACTGTGGCCTGCCAGGCTCCTCTGTCCATGGGATTCCAGGCAGGAATACTGGAGTGTGCTGCCATCCATCCTCCAGGGGATCTTCTCAACCCAGGGATTGAACCCAGGTCTCCTGCATCGCAGGTGGATTCTTAACCATCCGAGCCACAAGGGAAGCCCTGGTGGGGGAGCCATATCACTCCAAAACATGTTGAATGTGAACTATCTAGCTCTGTTCCAGGAGCCCATTGTCCCTGAAGAACCTCCTCCAAAAGACCCCTTGGCCTGGGAACCTGCACGTAGGGTCCCCTCTGGGTCCAGGTCACTTTTGAAACCATAGCAAACCGAGTGCCTCCGCATCCAGTCTGATTACTTCCTGTGGTCAAAGAGGCAGGTGAAGGGCCTTGCAAAGTATTGACCATATTTCTGTCTTTTTCTTTTAGATGTTCCTATTTTGCATAGGGGCTTCCCATGTGGCATGAGTGGTAAAGCATCCCTGCCTGCCAATGCAGGAGACACAAGAGTCAGGGGTTGGATCCCTGGGCTGGGAAGATCCTCTGGAGGAGGAAATGGCAACCCACACCAATATTCTTTCCTGGAGAATCCCATGGACAGAGGAGTCTGGTGGGCTATGGTCCATAGGGTTGCAAAGAGTCAGACACAACTGACGCCACTTAGCATGCATGCATAACTACTAACTTTATTATTATTATTATTATTTTACTTTTTGGCTGTACTGTGTGGCATGTAGGATCTTAATTCCGTGAATAGGGATCAATCCTGGGTCCCCTACATTGGACGTATAGAGTCCTAACCACTAGACTGTCAGGGAAATCCCACCATTAACTTTTTACATTACTTTAATTAAGAACATTTTTAAAGAGCCAGAGACAAGATGAACAGTGTCTAAGAGAAAATGTTGAAGGCCAAAGACCAAACATTCTACTTTTAACTTGCTGGTTTCGTAAGCCAGAAAGATAAAGACCATTACAGTATACTAACACATATATATGGAATTTAGAAAGATGGTAACGATAACCCTATATGCAAAACAAAAAGAAACTCAGATGTATAGAACAGACTTGTGGACTCTGTGGGAGAAGGCGAGGGTAGGATGTTTCAAGAGAACAGCATCGAAACATGTATATTATCTAGGGTGAAACAGATCACCAGCCCAGGTTGGATGCATGAGACAAGTGCTCGGGCCTGGTGCACTGGGAAGACCCAGAGGGATCGGGTGGAGAGGGAAGTGGGAGGGGGGACCGGGATGGGGAATACATGTAAATCCATGGCTAATTCATTTCAATGTATGACAAAAAATAAAATAAAATATCCTATGTGAAATAAGCCAAAAAAAAAAAAAAAAGAATGATACCATGTTCACCTCCCAGGGATGGTCTTTTCAAAGCTATGCCTGAAAGAAGTTGACTTTACTTATGAAGCAAGAGTGGCCAGATCCTTGTTGGCCAATATCCCGTGAATGGCTGAGATTCACAGTCTGAGATGGGGGGATGGGAGGGCAGGCAATGACTGAAACTCTGGAGATACTAACTCAACACTAAAGTTAAGAATGCATCTTGCAAGAAATGCATTGAATGTCAGGGTCAATTGTAAAATTGTTCAGATTTTTACATCATTATCTCCTGAAGATAATCACGGGGGAAATGACTTTTCATCAATTGCCTACATCTCTGCAGGTCAATATTCTATATTTGCCCTTCCCTTTGAGGATATGAAACCAATTTCAGTAATTCTCTCCCCTTGATGACACCCAAGGACTGATACCTCTTCACATAGCCATGGGTGGGAGTCCCATTTTTGAGAGAGAGTTCTTAGTAATGACAAAAGATGAAATAGATACCGCCTATCTGGGAAAGTTCTGACCCATCCTAAAGGCAGGAAAGAGCCCGGTGGCTCTGACAACAGTTCATCCTCTCTGGACATTGGCCATTGAGTTAATGTTGGGCTCCGTGGAACCTACCACTCAAGAAGCCAGCATCCTTAGGCCAATTTACCCAAAGCTGATGCTGGAGCTTGTGGAGCGCAACCCGACTCAGGCAAGGGTTTCTGCCTTTTTGGGGGGTGCTCGTGTCCCTGTCAGGTTCATAAGTCTCTGTGGTGCCTGGTCGTAGTTCCCCCTCTTTAAGGCTTCTCAGTGGAACCAGCATCACTTGAGGTTGAACTCTTGTGGGTCCAAGATCTGATAAACAGTCATTGTTCTGACTAACACCTTTATGAGTAAAATTTTGTGAAAATTGTACCATTGTCAAGACACAAGGAAGGGTAATTTATACCTTTTGTACTCTTATATTAAAGCTGAAAGTAACATTACAGTCATATGGGAAAAATTTCAGGTGAGGGATCCCAGAGAGTTTAAATTACTTGCAACATACCTTCAGCCACCTAGGGCAGAGTTGGAATTAATATCCAGACATCTTGATTCATAGCTAAGGACCAAGAACCAAGAAGGTGCTCCTCAAATGTGGTACTCAGGCCAGCAACATCCACATCACTGGGAACTTGCCAGGAATGCATGCTCTTGGGTCCCACTCTGGACCTTATGCATTAGAAGATCTGGGGTCTGTATTTTAATAAGGCCTCTAAGGACTTCTGATGCTTTTGAACTGTGGTGCTGGAGAAGACTCTTGAGAGTCCCTTGGACAGCAAGGAGATCAAACAAGTCAATCCTAAAGGAAATCAACCCTGAATAGTCTTTGGAAGGACCGATGTTGAAGCTGAAGCTCCAATACTTCGGCCACCTGATGCAACGAACTGACTCATTGGAAGAAGACCCCAGTGCTAGGAAAGATTGAAGGCAGGCAGAGAAGGGAGCGACAGAGGATGAGATGGTTGGATGGCATCACCGGCTCAATGGACATGAGTTTGAACAAACCCCAGGAGATAGTGAAGGACATGTATGCCTAACGTGCTGCAGTCCATGGGGGTCACAGATTTGGACACGACTTACTGGCTGAACAATACAAAGCTGGAGAAGCACTATTCTATGGTTGGGTAAGCTTAAGGAGGTCAATTCAATATTTTTTATTATTTGTAGAAAAGTTGTGGTAAACATTGATTTGTATAACGCTTTTTAAAATTCATTTGTACATTCTTTTCTTTTTTTTTTTTTGGCTGCACTGTTCTGCACATGGGATCTTAGTTCCCTGACTGGGAATCTGTGCCCCTTGCATTGGAAGCCAGAGTCTTAAACACTGAACCACCAGGGAAGTCCTCATACATTAATTCTTGAGTACCCATTCCAATATTAGGCAACACATGAATCAGAAAGACATTGGACAAAGGTCCTTCCTTCAATTAGCTAATGGGAACATAGCATTGACAGAATTTTATATTGAGATGTAAGGAAGAATATGATTAAATTCTTGAATGATACAGACATCAAAGGCAGTGTGAGTTTGGGAACACTTTGGGCCGCAGAAGTGAGGTTGGACATGTCCGTGGGGAGAGATGATTATTTGTCAGATGGCAGAATTGAGCCTGAAAGTGAAAAGTGTCAGTCACTCAGTCGTTTTCAACTCTGAAACTCCATGGACTGTAGACCGCCAGGATCCTCTGTCCATGGAATCTGCCAGGTAACAATACTGGAGTGGGTGGCCATTCCCTTCTCCAGGGCATCTTCCTTAATCAGAGGTTGAACCAGAGTTTCCTGCATTGCAGGCGGACTCTTTACCATCTGAGCCACCAGGGAAGCCCAGAATTGGGCCTGGTGAATTCTAGAAACAGCAACCATAATGGAGGCTGGCCAGATTAAGAGAGACAGCTTGTGCCGGGAAATTTCTAGACTGAACTTCTCCACTCCTTTGAGGATCTTGGGGGATCTAGCCTCGACGACAGAGTTTCAGGAGGAGTCAGCCCTTGTCTCATGTCGAGGTATGGAGCTCCACTTACCTCTCGAGTTGTGAAAGGGGTGTCAGACGTCCTGTTGAGTTGAGGTGGGGAACTTGGGCTTTTTCTAGAGGTGCAACAGGGGAGTCAGACCTCCCTTCCTGTTGTGAGGGAAAACTTGGCTTTCCATTCAGGTCCCTGAAGGGGAATCAGGCCTTATCTTGAGTTGAGGGGGAACTCGGGGTCCTTTTGATTTGCAGAAGGAAGCTTGGGGTTCCTGCAACGGGTATCTCGGGAACCTCTTGAGTTGCATAAAGGGAGTCAATTCTCCTTTTGAGTTTAGAGAGGAGACTTGGGATTGCTCTCGAGGCACTGCAGGAGAAAAAGGCCTCATCTTGCGTTGAGGGGGAAATCTCATGGATTTTATCGAGTTGCGGCTGGAAGCTCTATGTTCCTCTTGAGTTGCAACTGGGACCTCAGGGTACCTCACATGTTGCCTCAGGGAAGTCAAGTCTTTCGAGTTGTGTGGGGGAGAGCAGGATTGCTCTCCAGTCAGTGCAGGGGAATCGGACCTCGTCTCGCATTGAGCGGGAAATCTCATGGTGTTTCTTGATGTGTGGTGGGAAGATACTGGTTCCTCTCGAGTTGCAACAGGGACTTCAGGAAACCTCTCGTGTCACATCAGGGAAGTCAAGTCTCCTTTTGAGTTGCAAGGGTGAGCGCGTGATTGCTCTTGAGTCACTGCAGGGGAATCAGGCCTCATCTCGCAATGAGCGGGGAAACTCGGGGTGTTTCTCGAGATGCAACTGGAAATTTGGTTTCCTCTCAAGTTGTGATGGGGACCTCAGGGAACCTCTTATGTTGCCCCAGGGAAGTCAGGCCTCATTTCAATTTGCGAGGGGCACCTCGCGATACCTCTCAAGTCACTGCAGGGGAATAGGGCCTCATCTCGAGTTGAGGCGTGTAACTCAGGGTTCTTCTCCTGTTGCAACAGGGATCTCGAGGTTCCTATCAAGTTTCTACAGGGGAGTCAGACCTCATCTCGTGTTGAGGCAAGGAATTCCAGTTTCCTCTCGAGTTGTTAAAGAGGTGTCAGGCCTCCTATTGAGTTCAGGCGGGGAACTTGGGCTTTTTATAGAGTTGCAACAGGGGACTCAGACCTCCCTTTGTTGTGAGGAGTTACTTGGGGTTTCATGCGAGTTGGTGCAGGGGAATCAGGCCTTATCTCTAGTTGAGGGGGAACTCGGTGTCCTTTCAACTTGAGGCAGGAACCGTGGGTTTCCTCTTGAGTTTCAATAGGTGAGACAAGCTTACTCTTAAGGTGAGAGGGAAGAGTTGGGATTCCTCTCGAATTGAAGCAGGGGAATTGGCGCTCATCTCGAGTTGAGGTGGGGAACATAGGGCCCTTCTCAAGTTGTGGCGGGAAACTCAGGGTTCCTCTCGAGTGGCGACGAGTATCTCGGGGAACCTCTTGAGTTGCATTAAGGGAATCAAGCTTCCTTTCAAGTTTTGAGAGGGAAGTCGGGATTGCTCTTGAGGTGCTGCAGGGGAAAAGTGCCTCTTCTCGTGTTGAGCATGGAATCTCGTGGTTTTTCTCGAGTTGGGATGGGAATCCTGTGGTTCCTCTCGAATTGTGATGGAAATTTCATGGAACCTGTCTTGTTGCCTCAGGGAAGTCGAGTCTCCTTTCTAGTTGCGAGGGTGAGCGCGGGATTGCTCTCCTGCTCTCTGCAGGAGATTCGGGCCTCATCTCTAAATGAGCGGGGAATCTCGGCGTGTTTCTTGAGTTGTGGCAGGAAGCTTTGGGATCCTCTCGAGTTGCGACAGGGACATCAGGGAACCTCTCATGTTGCTTCAGGGAAGTCAGGCTTCCTTTCAAGTTGCAAGGTGCACCTCAGGATTCCTCTTGATTTGCTGCTGGGGAATATAGCCTCATCTCAAGTTGAAGCAGGTAACTCAGGGTTCCTCTCCAGTTGTGACAGGGATCTTGGTGTTCCTATCGAGTTTCAACAGGGGAGTCAGGCCTCTTTTCATGTTGAGGCAAGAAACTTTTGCTTTCCTCCTGAGCTGTAAAAGTGGTATCATGCCTCCTATCGAGTTCAGGTGGGGAACTTGGGCTTTTTCTAGAGGTGAACCAGTGGAGTCAGACCTCCTTTTGTGTTGTGAGGGGATACTCGTGGTTCCATTCGAGTTGGTGCAGGAGAATCAGGACTTATCTCGATTTGAGGAGCAATTCAGTGTCCTTTTGTCAGGAACTGCGGGGTTCCTCTCGAGGTTCAACAGGTGAGACAGCCCTCCTCTTGGGGTGTGAGTGGAAAGTCGGAATTCCTCTCGAGTTGAAACAGGGGAATCAGCCCTCGAGATGAGGTGGGGAACATGGGGCTCTTCTCAAGTTGTTGTGTGATACTCGTTCTTCCTCTCAAGTGGTGACAGGCATCTCGGGGAACCTCTTGAGTTTCATAAAAGGAGTCAAGCCTCCTCTCGAGTTTTGAGATGGAACTCAGGATTGCTCTCGAGGTGCTGCAGTGGAAATGGGCCTCATCTCGCGTTGAGGGGGGAATCTTGTGGTTTTCTCGACTTGCGGTGGGAAGCTTGGGGTTCATCTCAACTTGAGATGGGGATTTCAGGGAACCTCATGTGTTGCCTCAGGGAAGGCAATCTCTTTTCGAGTTGCGATAGCAAACACCGTATTGCTCTCGTGTCACAGCAGGGGAATCGGGCCTCGTCTTGCAATGATCGTGGAATCCTGGGGTATTTCTTGAGTTGTGATGGGAAGCTTTGGGTTCCTCTCAAGGTGCGATGGGGACCTCAGGCAACTTCTCTTGTTGCCTCAAGGAAGTCAGGCCTACTTTCATGTTGCGAGGAGCACCTAAGGATTCCTCTCAATCGCTGCAGGAGAATAATGCCTCATCTCGAGTTGAGGCGGGTAACTCAGGGTTCCTCTCCAGTTGTGACAGGGATCTCGGTGATCCTATTGAGTTTCCAAAGGTGAGTCAGGCCTCGACTCATGTTGAGGCAGGGAATCCGTTTGCCGCTCAGTTACAAAAACGGTGTCAGGTCTCCTGTTGAGTTCAGGTGGGGAACTTGGCTTTTTTCTAGAGTGAAAAAGGTGAGTCAGACCTCCCTTTGTGTTGTGAGAGGATACTCAGGGTTCCATTCGAGATGGTGCAGGGGAATCAGGCCTTAGCTAGAGTTTAGGGGGAAATTAGTGGTCTTTCGACTTGCAGCAGGATCCGTTGGGTTCCTCTCGAGTTTCAATAGGTGAGACAGGTCTCCTCCTGATGTGAGAGGGGAATGTCTGGATTCCTCTGATGCGGAAGCAGGGGAATCTGCCTTCTCAAGATGTGTTGAGAAACACGGACTGTTCTCAACTTGTGGCAGGAAACTCGGGGTTCCTCTCGAGTTGTGACGGGTATCTTGCAGATCCTCTGGAGTTGCATAAAGGCAATCAAGCCTATTTCGAGTTTCAAGAGGGAAATTGAATTGCTCTCGAGGTACTGCAGGGAAAGAGGGCCTCATCTCATGTTGTGGGGGGAATTTCGTGGTTTATCTCAAGTTGCGGTGTGAAGCCTGGGGTTCCTCTTGACTTGCGATGGGGGCCTCAGGGAAGTCAGCCCTCCTTTCAAGTTGTGAGGGGGCACCTTGGGATTCCTCTTGAGTTCCTGCAGGGGAGTAGGGTCTCATCTCTACTTGAGACAGGTAACTCGGTTCCTCTCCAGTTCCAACCAGAATCTCATGGTTCCTATTGAGTTTCAACAGGGGAGTCAGGCCTCAACTCGTTTTCAGGCATGGAACTCCGCTTTTATCTCGAGTTGTAAAAGGGGTGTCAGGCCTCCTGTTGAGTTCAGGCAGGGAACTTGGGATTTTTCTAGAGGTGCAACAGGGGGGTCAGACCTCCTTTCATGTTGTGAGGGCATACTCAGAGTTCCATTCGAGTCGGTGCAGGGGAATCATTCCTTATCTCGAATTGAAGGGGAACTCGGTGTCCTTTCAACTTGCGACAGGAAGCGCGGGGTTTCTCTCGAGGTTCAATAGGTGAGACAGGCCTCCTCTTGAGGTGCGAGGGGAAAGTCAGGATTCCTCTTGAGTCAGTGCAGGGGAATCGACCTTCATCTCAAGATGAGGTGGGGAATATGGGGATCATCTCACGTTGAGGGAATCTTGTGGTTTTACTTGAGTTGCCCGGTGAAGCCTGGTGTTCCTCTCGACTTGTGACGGATTTCAGGGAACCTCCCGTGTTGCCTCAGGGAAGTCAAGTCTCCTTTCAAGTTGCGAGGGGGAGCGTGGGATTGCTCTCGAGTCACTGGAGGGGAATCGGCCCTCATCTCGCAATGAGCGGGAAATGTCGGAGTTATTCTCGAGTTGCTATGGGAAGCTTTGGGTTCCTCTCGAGTAGCGATGGGAACCTCAGGGAACCCCTCATGTTGCCTCAAGGGAGTCAGGACTCCTTTCATGTGGTGAGGGGTACCTAGGGATTCCTCTCGAATATCTGCAGGGGAATAGGGCCTCATCTCGAGTTGCCGCGGGTAGCTCAGTGTTCCTTTCCAGTTGCAACAGGGATCCTTTCGAGTTTCCAAACGCGAGTCAGGCCTCATCTTGTGTTGAGGCAAGGAACTCCGTTTTCCTCTCAGGTTGCAAAAGGGCAGTCAGACCTCCTGTCAAATTGAGGTGGGGATCTTTAGCTTTTCCTAGAGGCAAAACAGGGGGTTCAGACGGGAATCAGGCCTTATCAAAACAGGGGGATCTCAGTGTCTTTTGGACTTGTGTCAGTAAATGAGGACCTCAGGGGAACCTTTCATGTTGCCTCAGGGAAGTCAGGCCTCCTTTCAAGTTGAGAGGGGAACCTCGAGATTCCCCTTGAGTTGCTGCCTGGGAATAGGGCCTCATCTCGAGTTCAGGCGGGTAACTCAGGGTTCCCCTCCAGTTGCAACAGGGATCTTGGGGTTCCTATCGAGTTTCAGCTGGGGAGTCAGGCCTCTTCTCACTTTTAGGCATGGAATTCCGCTTTCCTCTTGAGCTGTAAAAGGGCTGTCAGGCCTCCTGTTGAGCCAGGCGGGGAACTTGGGCTTTTTCTAGAGGTGCAACAGGGGAGTCAGACCTCCCTTCATGTTGTGAGGGAATACTTGTGGTTACATGCGAGTTGGTCCAGGGGAATCAGGCCTCATCTCGAGTTGAGGGGCACTCAGTGTCCTTTTGACTTGCGGCAGGAACTGCGGGTTTCTCCCGAGTTTCAATAGGTGAGACAGGCCTCCTCTTGAGGTGCCTCCTCTCTAGTCAGAGCAGGGGATTTGGGGCTCATCTGGAGATGAGGTGAGGAACATGGGCTCTTCTCGAGTTGTAGCGGGAAACTCAAGGTTCCTCTCTAGTGGCGACGGGTATCTTGGGGAACCTGTGAGTTGCATAAAGGGAGTCAAGCCTCCTTTCGAGCTTTGAGAGGGAACTTAGGATTGCTCTTCAAGGTGCTTCAGGGGAAATGGGCCTTATCTCTCCTTGAGTTGGAAATCTCCTGGTTTTTCTCAAGTTGCCACAGGAAGCTTGGAGTTCCTCTCTAATTGTGACGGGAATATCAGGGAGCCTTTCCTGTTGCCTCAGGGAAGTCAAGTCTCCTTTCGAGTAGCTAGGGTGAGCATGGGATAGCTCTCGAGTTACTGCTGGGGAATCGGGCCACATCTCCAATGAGTGGGGAATCTTGTGGTGTTTCTGGGGTTTGGCAGAAATCTTTGGTTTCCCCTCGCCTTGCGAATGGGAGGGAGCTCAGGGAACCTCTTATGTTGCCTCAGGGAAGTCAGGCCTCCTTTCAAGTTGCGAGGGGCACATCAGGATTCCTCTGGAGTCGCTGCAGGGGAATAGGGCCTCATCTTGAGTTGAGGCACGTAACTTGGGGTTCCCCTCCAGTTACGAAAGGGATCTCTGGGTTCTTATTGAGTTTCAACAGGTGAGTCAGGCCTCATCTCATGTTGAGGCATGGAACTCCACTTTCCTCTCGAGTTGTAAGAGGGGTGTCAGGCCTCCTGTTGAGTTCAGGCGGGGAACTTAGGCTTTTTCTAGAGGTGAAAAAGGAAGTAGACCTCCCTTTGTGTTGTGAGGGGATGCTTGGGGTTCCATTCTAGTTGGTGCAGGGGAATCAGGCCTTATTTCGAGTTGAGGGGGAACTCGGGTAAATCAGGGTTCCTCTCCATTTGCAAATGGGATCTCGGAGTTCCTATCGAGTTTCAATAATGGAGTCAGGCCTCGTTTGATGTTGAGGCAAGGAACTCTGCTTTCCTCAGGGTTCCTCTCCAGTTGTGACAGGGATCTCGGGTTTCCTATCGGGTTTCAACAGGTGAGTCAGGCCTTGTCTCCTGTTGAGGCATGGAACTCTGCTCTCCTCTTGAGTTGTAGAAGGGGTGTCAGGTCTCCTGTCCAGTTTAGCCATGGAACTTGGAATTTTTCTAGAGGTACAACAGGGGAGTCAGACCTCCCTTTGTGTTGTGAGGGGATACGCGGGGCTCCATTTGAGTTGGTGCAGGGGAATCCGGCCTTATCTCCAGTTGAGAGGGACCTTGCTGTCCTTTCAACTTGAGCAGGGACTGTGGGGTTCCTCTCAAGTTTCAATAAGTGAGACAGGCCTCCTCTTGAGGTGCAAGGGGAAAGTTGGGAGTCCTCTCTAGTTGAAGCAGGGGAATTGGCCCTCATCTCTAGATGAGGTGGAGAACACGGGCCTCTTCTTGAGCTGTGGTGGGAAATGAGGGGTTCCTCTCGAGTTGCGATGGGTATTTCGGGGAACCTCTTGAGTTGCATAAAGGGAGTCAAGCCTCCTTTCTCATTTCGACTGGGAACTTGGGATTGCTTTTGAAGTGCTGCAGGGGAAAAGGGCCTCATCTCCCATTGAGGGGGGAATCTCATGGTTTTTCTCGAGTTGCGGCCTGATGCTTGGGGTTCCTCTCAAGTTGCAACGGGGACCTCAGGGAACCTCTCGTCTTGCCTCAGGGAAGTCAAGTCTCTTTTCGAGTTATGAGGGAGGAGCACAGGATTGCTCTTGAATCACTGCAGGGGAATTGGGCCTTATCTCGAATTGAGGTGGGATCCTTGTGGTGTTTCTTGAGTTGTGGTGGTAAATTGTGGGTTCCTCTCGAGTTGTGATGGGGACCTCAGGGAGTCTTTCATGTTGCCTCAGGGAAGTCAGGCCTCCTTTCAAGTTGTGAGGGCCGCCTCGGGATTCCTCTCGAGTTGCTGCAGGGGAACATGGCCTCATTTTGAGTTGAGGCGGGAATCTCAGGGTTCCTCTCCAGTTGCAGCAGGGATCTCAGGGTTCCTCTCGAGTTTCAACAAGAGAGTCAGGCCTCAGCTCATGTTGAGGCATGGAACTCCACTTTCCTCTCGAGTTGTCAAAGGGCTGTCAGGCCTCCTGTCGAGTTGAAGTTGGGAACTGGGGCTTTTTCTAGAGGTGCAACAGGGGAGTAGACCTCCCTTCACGTTGTGAAGGCATACTCAGGGTTCCATTCGAGTCGATGCAGGGGAATCAGGCCTTATCTCGAGTTGAGAGAGAACTTGCTGTCCTTTCAATTTGCAGCAGGAACTGGGGTTCTTCTCAAGTTTCAATAGGTGACAGAGGCCTCCTCTTGAGGTGCGAGGGGAACACTGGGATTCTTCTGGAGACGAAGGAGGGGAATCGGCCCACATCTCGAATGAGGTGGGGAACACGGGGCTCTTCTCGAGTTGTGCGGGAAACTCTATGTTCCTCTCGAGTGGTGATGGTTATATCGGAGAACCTCTTGAGTTGCATAATGGGAGTCAAGCCTCCTTTTGAGTTTCGAGAGGGAACATGGGCTTTTTCTCGAGGTGCTGCAGGGGAAAAGGGCTGCTAACGGTGGGATCTCTTGGTTTCTCGAGTTGCGGCGGGAAGCTTTGGCTTCCTCTCAGGTTGCGACGTGGTCCTCTGGGAATCTCTCATGTTGCTTCAAGAAAGCCAGGCTGCATTTCGAGTTTCGAGGGGGAAACTCGGGATTTCCCTCGAGTCGCTGCAGGGGAATATGGCCTCATCTCGAGTTGAGTCGTGAAACTCTTTCTATAGGATTAGTTTACATTTTAAAAATTAGCGTGTAGGAACAACTGAAATGATCATCAAAATGAGAATAGATAAATAAATTCATACATGGGATGGTATTCAGCAGTAAAAAATAAACACAACAGGGAATATTCTCAAATATGTGTTGAACAAAAGAAAAAGAGGCAAAATAAAAGAAAGATTCTATCTGATCCCACTTATATGAAGTTTGAGAACATGAAAACTGAGCTAAGGTAGTAGAAATCAAGACTAGCGTTTCTCATGATGTACTCTGCATATAAGTTAAATAAGCAGGGTGCCAACATACAGCCTTGATGTACTCCTTTTCCTATGTGGAACCAGTCTGTTGTTCCATGTCCAGTTCTAACTGTTGCTTCCTGACCTGCATACAAATTTCTCAAGAGGCAGGTCAGGTGGTCTGGTATTCCCATCTCTTTCAGAATTTTCCACAGTTTATTGTGATCCACACAAAGGCTTTGGCATGGCCAATAAGGGAGAAGTAGATGTTTTTCTGGAACTCTCTTGCTTTTATGATCCAGCGAATGTTGGAAATTTGATCTCTGGTTCCTCTGCCTTTTCTAACACCAGCTTGAACATCTGGAAGTTCACAGTTCACACATTGCCGAAGCCTGACTTGGAGAATTTTGAGCATTACTTTGTTAGTGTGTGAGATGAGTGCAATTGTCTGGTAGTTTGAGCATTCTTTGGGATTGCCTTTCTTTGGGATTGGAATGAAAACTGACCTTTTCCAGTCCTGTGGCCATTGCTGAGTTTTCCAAATTTGCTGGCATACTGAGTGCAGCACTTTCACAGCATCATCTTTTAGGATTGAAATAGCTCAACTGGAATTCCATCACATCCACTAGCTTTGTTTCTAGTGATGTTTCCTAAGGCCCACCTGACTTCACATTCCAGGATGTCTGGCTCTAGGTGAGTGATCATACCATAGTGATTATCTGGGTGGTGAAGATCTTTTTTGTACAGTTCTTCTGTGTATTCTTGCCACCTCTTCTTAATATCTTCTGCTTCTGTTAGGTCATTTATAGACACTTATCATCTATAGACACTACTATATTTCTCACTGTTTAAAAAATCTGTGAACTTATGCTCAATACAGAGAATTTGGAGAGTAAAGAGAACAAAAAATAAACAAAACTCATCAATTATTCCACCAGCCAAAGATAATCATTTTGTTATTTTAGTGTATGTTTTTCCAACATCTTTTTAAAATTTTGTATATATACTAATTACTATATGTATTATGTTTTCTAAATACCACTTGTTGTTATATCATGTTTTCCTCTTACAGCAATATATACTGTGAATATATTTCAAATTAAATAAATGCTGTTACAAGATAATTGTTTATCCATATGGAAAATACTACATTGGAGCCCTACTTCACAGAAGCACACAAAAGTGAATCCCATGTGCATCTTAAATATGAAAGACAGAGCTTTTAAGTCATTTAAAGGAAGTATAGAATAATATAAAGTCAGTATACAACTGGATGTTTTTCAAACAATATTAAAAATTCTAATACAGTAGAAAAGATTGATAAACACAACTTCGTTACAATGAAAACTTCTGTTTATAAAGATACCAGAAAGAAAGCAGGCTACACACTAGGAGAAAATATTGATGATACTTACAACCTGTAAAGAATTTGGATCCAAGATATGTGAAGAGCTTTATTGAGGAAAACTCAAATTATCCAACAGGAAAATGGGTGAAAAACGGGCACTTCACTGAAATGGAATTGTGAATGGTCAACAAGCATATGAAACAATTTCAAAATGCTTTCTTGGGGAAATGCAAATTACAATTAAAAGAGATAAAGAGGGGTGGTGGAAAGGAGACTTGGATGAAGGGAGTCAAATGGTACAAACTTCCAGTTATAAGATAAGTAAGTACTAGAGACGTGATATACAACATAATAAATATGATTAATGCTCCAGTACCTTATATATGAAAGTTGGTAAAGGAGTAAATCTGAAGAGTTCTCATCCCAAGAAAAAATTTTTTTTCTATTTCTTTAATTTTATATCCATATGAGATCATGGATGTTCACTGAACTCACTATGATAATCATTTTATGATGTACATAAGTCAAATCATTATGCTGTATACCTTAACCTTATACAGTACTGTATGTCGATTATATCTCAATAAAACTGGAAAAAAGACAAAAAGTGATACAATTTTATATCTAAAAATGGAAAACTTAATAGATCTTACAATGCCAAATGTTGGAAAGGATGTGGGTCAATGGAAATTTTGTACTTTACTGGCATGGGTGTAAGATCATTTTGAAGAGCAATTCAGAATTATCTTTTTTCCTGAAATACAGTTGATTTACAAATTCTACTAGCTTCAGGTGTACAATACAGTGATTTAATATTGGTTATTAAGAAATGGCTATCTTTCCCTGTGCCATACAATATATCTTTGAAGCTTATTTTATACATAGTAGTTTGCACCTCTTAATCCCTTATGGATTTGACATTATCTTTTAAAGTGAAACACTTGCATATCCTTTCACCCAGAAAGTCCACTCCTTGGTACAAGGCCTAGAGAAACTGCATGTGTGGACCAAGAGACAGACAGAAACAGGGTTTACAGAAACCTTGTCTGAGACACAAAAAGCCTGGAAACAATCCAAACAAATACCAAATAGACAAATCATAGTGTATTACACAATGTAATGTCGTTGTGCTCACCAAGGAAATTAATTAGTGAACTTAATGAACCAGAGCCACACACAACAGTATGGATGAATCTTAGAAGCATAACTGTTGAATAAAAAATTAAAATTGCAGACTTCATTAAATATGAAATTATATTCTCATAAAGCTTACTCAATAACAAGTAACTTTACATAGTGCATTTTCAGACATATTATATATATATGTATTAGGGTTTCCCTGGCGGACTCAGTGTTAAAGAGGTAAAGAATCCACCTGCTAATGCCAGAGACTAGGGTTCGATCCCTGGGTTGCGAAGATCCCCTGGAGAAGGAAATGGCAACCCATGCCAGTGTTCTTGCCTGGAGAAACCCAAGGACAGAGGAGCCTGGCGGGCTACAGTCCATGGGTCGCAAAGAATCAGGCACAACTTAGTAACTAAACAACATGTATGTAATAAGCCTATATTTGCAAAGAAAACCAAAGCAAGAGGGTGAGAAACCCAAATTTCAGGATAGTGATTACCCCTTAGGTGGCGGCAAGAGTGTAGCCTTGGGAGAAACAGCCAAGCAGAGGCAACGGACAGACTTGGTTTTATCTCACCGGGAGGTGGTGGATTCCTAGGTGTATGTGTAATTGATCACGTCATAACTGATCATGTGCTGCACACATTCTTGTGCATATACCATACATCACATTAAAAAGATAATGAAGTAAAAAAGTCTGGACTGAAATGCAGATATAGTGAGGATGGAAAATACACCTCAGTTTTAAGAAAGTAAAAATTATGACCTGAGGTGATGCACTAGATGCCAAGGTCAGGTGAAAAGGAGAGATGCAGGATAATTCGAAATGTCTGCCTCAGAGAATAATGATAAGTCGAGACGGAGTCCATGCTATCAAGAAAGAAAAACCCATATTATCAGTCATAATAAAATATATAAAAAATGTGTTGAGTTGTGTGGAACTGGAACTTCAAGACAGACTCACAGCTGGGTAGATCTTAACCAGGACTCATTCATTCGTTCACCAAGTATTTAGCTATCTTCCAGGTACCATACTAGACACTGCGGATGCAGCACTGAAGACAGTCACTGCTCCAGTGAAACTTCACCAGAACAATTCACTAGGACACGTCAACATATCAGGTATGCAATTAAGTTTAGGGGACAATGTAGGCATATTCTTATAAAAAGAAACAAATGTTTATCAGTTAAAAGCAGTTTGAAAGGCAGTAATACAAATCAGTGGGAAAGAAAAGACTACTCAACAAATAGCTCTGGGCCAATGGATCATCCTTTCACGGAAGTTAAAAGGATAAGCCATAAGGAAAAGGTTGATGACGCTAACCATATTAAGACAGTTTAAAACTTTCATATAAGGAAGGATGCCAGACAACATGTAATCTTGTGTCAAACAGGATTTTTCCTTTTGTCCTAGAATTGTTGATAAACCCAAAACTGATGACAAAGGATGATAAGTACCCCATGGTCTAAGACCGTGTTGCCACCTGAAGTCAGAGCCAGCCACCTCCCCTCAGAGCTCACTGAGAATCTCTAGGCCAGTTCTGAACCTACCAACTTACCTGGATTTAAATGTATTTTGAGTTATTTACAAGCTATGGACCTCTTGGTGACAATCTATGTAGTGGTAATGTTAGAATCTATCTTGTAAAAGATAATATAAGTAAATTACATAGAAGATGCTTAATTAAAATAACTACTATTCCTTAGTTTTATTCCTTATTAGCACTTATGCTTCTTTTATAAAGCAAAGTTTTTATTAACCAATAAATAATGCTGGGACTGCTGGCAAGGATCATGAAACGTCTGAGTAATAAGTAAAAGTATCATTTAACATAATATCTCTAACTAGGTTTCCAGTGGATTCTTTAATCAAAGCCAGTATCAAAAGTTAAATTGGTCAATAACAGAATCATCTTCTTTCCGTCTTGGTCAAATTGCTAACTAATGCAAGGGAAGTCTATAAATTAACTTCCACATTCCACAGGCCTCCTTGAATTACCCATATTTCTCTGAATGAGCCTGTGATCACTCTTTAAGGGAGACATTGTAACTTTATTGAGTGGACTATGGATTTTCTCTGTCCAGGGTATGGAAAGCTTGGTGGTAGTTACCTCAAACATTATCTCTTGCAAACAAATTTAAGTTCATTTCTCAGCCCTCCATTAAGACTGGAAACAGGAATGAGATTTGGATGGCTGGATATTTGCTATGCCCTGCCTTTCCAAAAGGCATCAAAGCTTTTTTTTTTTACTTGCTTATTTTTTACTGATTCAAGTTCAATTAACAATTGGTGGGACTTCCCTGTTGGTCCAGTGTTTAAGAATTCACCTTGCAGTACCGGGACATGGGTCTGATCCCTGGTTGGGGAACTAAGATCCCACACGCCCCAGCCTCAGAGCAACTAAGTCCATGTGCCGGCAAATACTGAGCCTGTGCACCTCAGCAAGAGAGTCCGTGCGCCGCAGCAAAAAAGCCCGCATGCTGAGACAGACCTGATGCAACCAAGTAAATAAATGAGTACTACAAAACTCAACCAGCAATTGTTGAGTGTTCTATCAGACATTTTTACATTCATCTTCTCATTTACTTCTACAGAGAAGCCAAAATTGGTCGACATCAGCGGATTCTATACTCTGAATTTTAGCCTTCTATAAAGTATGAATATAATGTAACAAGATAGATTTGGACAAGCACAAAGAACTTAGAAGTAGAGAGCAGAATTTGGGGGAGGGAAGAGACCTTGGAAATCATGTATTTTTCATTTTTCATACCATTTATTGTGACGTACTCTGACAGATCTCCATTGTGCAGCCTCTAAATAAATCACAGGGTCTGTAATTCAGACCCTGCTACTTTTTCCAGACATCTGGTTTAGTCTATTTTGGCATAACTGTAGCTGTTAAAAAGTCGCTTTGTATTGAGCCCAAAGTCTGTTTCACTGTACTTTCTTAACTACTGGTTCAAATTTTGTTCTTTGGAGAAACAGAGAACAGGTTTGCTTCTTCTACTTGATCAACTTTCACCTCCTCGGCATTTCCCTGGGTCCCCATACCACTTTATTTACACCTCACCCACACCAGGTAGCCATATCCCAGGGCTGTGCGAAGGTCTACCTATATTTTTCTTTCTTCCCTTCCTCTCTATCTCTGTGCTGCCCTTCTATTCCATTTGAATTCCACTTGAATTGAACCTAATCCTCTTGGATTGAACCCATTTTCATTACATAATGCCCTTCTTGTCTTTTGTTATGGACTTTGTTTTAAAGTCCATTTTGTCTGATATGAACATTGCTATCCCAACTTTATTTTCATTTGCATAGAATACTTTTTGGTATCACTTCATTTTCAGCTTGTGTGTTTCTTTAGTTAAGTGAGTCTCTCATAGGCAGCATATGGGTGGGTCTTGATTTTTATCCTATCAGCCACTATAGGTCTTTTGATTGAGTATTTAGTCCATCTACATTTAAAGTGATTATTGATAGTTATGCACTTATTGCTATTTTGTTACTTGCTTTCTGCTTGTTACTATAGTTGTTTTCTATTCTTTTTCTTCTCCTTTGAGTCCTTCCACTGTGGCTTGATGATTTTTTGGTGTTATATTTGTGCTCCTTTTTTTTTTTTTTGGTTCTATAGTGCATCATTTTTTTAAAGTTACCGTAGTGTTTGTGTGTGTGTGTGTGTGTGTGTGTGTGTGTATTAGTTGCTTAGTCCTGTCTGACTCTTTATGACCCCCGTGGACTGTAGCCTGCCAGGCTCCTTTGTCCCTGGGATTCTCAAGGCAAGAACACTGGAGTAGGTTGCCATTTCCTTCTCCAGGGGCTCTTCCTGGACCAGGGATGGAACCTGGGTCTTCCGCATTGCAGGCAGATTCTTTACCACTTGAGCCACCTGGAAGCTCCATACAGATATATCTAATCTTTAACTATATTTGTTTTACAGTGATTGAAATTAAGTTCAAACACATTCTAAAAGCTCTACATGTTTACCATAACATAACCTACCCCACTTTTATGTTTTTGATGTAATGTATTGAATCTTTATCTGTAACTTTTAACTGTTTATTGTAGTAATAGTTTATTTTTATAATTTTTGTCTTTCATCCTTTGTACTAGCTTTTTGCAGTGTGTCCACTACCTATACTATGTATTTGCCTTTACCAGTGAAATTTTTTCCTTAACATATTTTCTTATTTTTATAGCCTTTTAAAAATTTTATTTAAAGACATTTTAATATGTCTTGTAGGCTAGTTCAGTGGTGATGAAATCTTAGTTTCTGTTTGTCTGAAAAGTCTTCATCTCTTCTTCATTGTGAATAATTCCCTGCTGAGAAGTGGTTTTTGTTTTAGTTTTTTTTTTTTTTTTTTTTTTTTTACTTTCAGTACTGTTAATATATCATGCCACTCCCTTTGGGCCTGCAAAGCTTCTGCTGAAATATCAGCTTCAGAATCCTGTCTCATGAGGATTCTCTTGTATGTGACTCTCTCTTTTCATTTCTCATCTTGCTATCTTTAAATTTCCATATCTTTAACTTTTGCCATTTAAATTATGATATACATTGGTGCAGGTCTCATTGGGTTCATCTTGTTTGGGACTCTGTTTCCTGACCAGGATATCTGTTTCCTTCTTCAGGTTAGGGAAGTTTATCACCATTATCTTCACCAAATATGTTCCTGGCCTTTCTCTCTCCTCCATTTCAGTTCATTTCATTTCAGTTCAGTTACTCAGTTGTGTCCGACTCTTTGCAACCCCATGAATCGTAGCACGCCAGGCCTCCCTGTCCATCACCAACTCCAGGAGTTTATTCAATCTCATGTCCATCGAGTTGGTGACGCCATCCAGCCATCTCATCCTCTGTCGTCCCCTTCTCTTCCTGCCCCCAATCCCTGCCAGCGTCAGGGTCTTTTCCAATGAGTCAACTCTTCGCATGAGGTGGCCAAAGTTTCAGCTTCAGCATTAATCCTTCCAATGAACACCCAGGACTGTTCTCCTTTAGGATGGACTGGTTGGATCTCCTGGCAGCCCAAGGGCCTCTCAAGAGTCTTCTCCAACACTGCAGTTCAAAAGCATCAATTCTTTGGTGCTCAGCTTTTTTCACAGTCTGACTCTCACATCCATACATGACTACTGGAAAAACCATAGCCTTGTCTAGATGGACCTTTGTTGGCAAAATAATGTCTCTGCTTTTTAATATGCTTCTTGGAGTTCCTTTCTTAGGGGCAGTTATCCCTGAGCTTGGGGCCATAGGGAGTAGCCCCACACTCGTAGGGAAAGGCAGCGCCACCTCCACACAGCACTTCCGTCCACTTTGCTCTGTAGTGTATACACTACTGTATACGGGAAAATCCCATTTACAGAGGAACCTGGTAGGTTACAGTCCGTGGGGTCACAAAGAGTCAGACACAACTGAGTGACTTCACTTTCTTTTCATATATAAAATATCTTCAAGGACCTACTGTATAACACAAGGAACTCTTCTCAATATTCTGTAATAACCTATATGGGAAAAGAATCTGAAAAAGAATAGATATATATACATGTGTGTAACTAAATCACTTTGCTCTACACCTGAAACTAACACAACATTATAAATCAACTATATTTCAATTAGAATAAAGGAAGATTTGGGGAAATTACAATTGCTTTTCTCAAAATAGAGAATAAATAAAATGAGCACTATAATCGTAAATTTTTAAAAGTCCATGGAGAATGAATCCTTAATAATTTTTTAAAATTTGGAATGATTTTTATTTTGGTTTCACACTGGCTTTGATCCTTACTGTTCTTTTTCTTCATGTTTTAGTTTTAAACCTAAACTGTATTTGATGATGGGAGCACTTGTTTGCTTCTGCTTTTCTTTCAGTTTATTTCTGTCCATCTGGAAGTCTCACCTTGCAGGAACACAAATTGCACATCCTCATGTGTAGTGCTGAGTTGTTTAGAATACATGTCTGTTTCTGCCAGTGACTGTTTGTATACACATTCTGTTGTGTGATCTACCTCTAGTTTCTCTCTCTGGGAACATTCACAATCTGTCCTCCCCCTATTTAATAACTATCCCCAGCTCTCCTGGGCAGACAGTCTCTCCTGACATACGTGTACTGGACCTTTCCCAGTGATTGTCTATGGTGGCAGGCAGACATTAGAGGAATGGTGCTAGCAGGTAAGATGAGTGCTTCCAACCTTGTGCCACGAACACTCACGACACCTTCTTTAAATCCCTTTAAAGCTTTCCTGGTGGCTCAGTTTGTAAAGAATCTACCTGCAATACAGGAGTCTTGGCTTAAATCTTGGATTAGGAATATCCCCTGGAGAAGAAGATGGCAACCCACCCCAGTATTCTTGCCTGAGAAATTCCATGGACAGAGGAACCTGGCGGGCTGTAGTTCATGGGGTTGCAAGAGTCAGACATGACTTAGTGGCTACACCGCCACCACCCCCATTCTGCTGATGATACAGGAGAGCAACAGTTTATGCGGAAGACCGTCTGGGTTTTCTTGTGAATAAGGCAGAGGTATTTCAGTGGTGTCAAGTATTGATGGTTGCAGGTACCTGCTAAGGGCTTTAGCTACTGCCAGAGTGAGGTCCTGACAGGTAATTATTCATGGACAGGAATAGCATTTGATGGTTTTAACATTCTTCTTGAGGGATGCATCATCCTCCCCTCTCCTTGCTGCCCATGATTGAAACAACTAATGTTTAGCTGGACAGTTAGTCAATTAAAGGAATAGTCAAATGTCTTTATGAGGATATAAAATTCCTGTATTTTCCTTCACTGAACGTTGGACAAAAAATGTTGCCTGCCATTTTAGTAAACAAGGAATGTTGCCTGCCATTAAACTCTTGGCCACTGCAGCTGCCCCTAATGGTGTACCTGAAGGGATTGGGGTGGAGAGAAGCAGGATGCGGGCCCCAGACAGGACCCCTTTAACATGCACATCAAAGGAATGATTTCAGTGAGCCCAGACTCTTACATCTGCCCATTCACAGAAAGGCAACTATCATCATTAACTTAGGATGTCGGCTTATTTGTGATTAGCAGTTATCTTGATGTTTGACTACATGTTTTTTGTTTTTTTTTTCAGCAAAATCCTCTATACATCCTGGCTCCTCCCTTACCTCTTTGAGCTCTCTCCCTCATAGCTCTCTGAGACGCTGTCTCCCAGGCTATAGTTCTCAGTAAGGTCCCCAAATAAAACATAAGTCTCAACTTTTAGGTTGTGCTCTTTTTTTTTTCTAGTCAATAACTTACTTAGGAAATTGAATGATTCTAGATTTCTATTTCGTTCTGAACTTTTTGTTTACTCACCAATATAAATGATTTGCCAGCATGTGATTGTGACATTTTCAGGGGCCCTGAATAGCCGTTCAGTTTGAGATTGCTGTGTGTCAGTGCCCACCGTCACTGTGGGTCTGTCCGCTGTTGCTGTGTGTATACGCCACTGTAGCTATTGTCTGTGTCTCCATTGCTGTGTGTCTGTTCACCATTGCTGTGTGTACATGACTCCATTTTGCAAATTCCCCTCAGCCCTTGGCATTTAACAACATTCCAGTTGCTTGTTTTACCTGGGGAAGAAAGATTTGTGGGACTGTGGTATCTTAGTCTGTGGACTGTGAAGAATATACTTCTTGAAAAGCTAGTTTTCAAGTTTAAAGGAAATACAGGCCAACAAGTAGTGTAGAGACCACCCACAAACTCTGGAATGTATGATGTATTAAAGGTCTATTTAAGTAGTCATTTAATAATACAGAAGGATTTTTGCTTGAAATTGCTGAGAAGTCCTCAGTCCAACACAAAAAGTGCTGTTTTCCATTCATGATGTACTTAACATGCATAGTTCTAAATTTTTTCTTATTTTTAAAATTTTGGCTGTGCTGAGTCTTCGTTGCTTTGTATGGGCTTTTTCTAACTGCAGCAGGCAAGGGCTGCTCTCTAGTTTCAGTGCTCGAGCTTCTCTTGTTGTGGAGTACAGGCTCCAGGGTGCATGGGCTTCAGTACTTGTGGCTCATGCATTTAGTTGCCCCATGGCATATGCAGTCTTCCCAGACCAGGGATCCCACCTGTGTCTCCTGCATTGGCAGGTGGATTCTTAACCCTTAGACCATCAGGAAGTCCAACATGCATATTTTTTATTCAAGTAAGATGAGAGAATCTAACCACCAGATGGATGATTGCAAAATTAGGAGGTGGGTTTCAAACACACATCTAAATAATTACAGGTTAAGGTGGCAAGTGCTAGGATAGAATTCTGTGGGAAGAACAGGGTAGTTGCTGAAGAGGTGACAATTACTTGGTCTTGGGGGACCTGGAGTAATCTTCATCATGAGACAAGATTTGAGGCCATTTGTAAAAGTTCGTATAAGCTTGAGAGAGGATATGAGGGCTTTCCCAGCAGGTGGGAGAAAGTTTGCTGAAAGGCACAGATGTGGAAAACATTACAATATTTGGGGTGAGGAATTCTGTGTTGGTGAAGTTGAGCCACAGGAGAACTGAAATTGGATTTGGGTGAGGCTGAGACTGACAGGGATGGATGTGGTCAGATGGCTCTGGGGTGGTGGTGATAAGAGAGGGGGAAATCTGCTCCTGAGATTTTTATCAGGACTGACTGAGCTAGGAAGTGGTACCTAACTGGATGCGGGCGGGGAGAGACTGAAGTCAGCTTCTTTCCTGGGTGTCTGGAGCAGATGGCTATATGCCAGTGTTGGGTATTCAAAGGAGGTACATGTTTGGGGAAATTAAGAAATGGATGACCAATAGGCCCTGTTGATTTGTTTTTTCTTTCAAGTTTTTATCTTGAAATAATTCCAGATTCACAAGAAACAGCATCCATAGTACCCAAAGGTCCTGTGTAGCCTTTCCCCAGTTTTCCCCAATGATAACATCTTACAGAAGTATAGTACAGTGTGAAAACCTGAAAACTGACATGGGTATTTTTTATAGACCTTTTTTCCAGTTTTGCCGGTTTTGCATGCACTTGTGTGTGTATGTGAATGAGTGTATGTGCATGCATGTTTGTGTGTGTAGTTCTATCCAGTTTTATCACATGTTCTGATCTGTGTAACAGTCACTACAATCAAGAGACAGAACTGCTGGAAATTCCCTGGTGGTCCAGTGGTTAGGACTCAGAACTTTCACTTCCAGGGCTCAGGTTCAATCCCTGATAGGGACAGATGCTGCAAGTCATGAAGCCAACCGAAAAAAAAAAAAAAAAAAAGATACACAATTGTTCCACCTGTGCAAAGATCCCTTTCCCCATCGAAGTTCCATAATCAAATTACAGAATTGGGCAGTAAATAGCCCAAACCTGAAAGCAACCCAAATGTCCCTCAATGTATAAAGCAAATGTTAGAGCATTCACACCATGGAATATTATTCAGCAGTGGAAAGAAATGAGCTTTTGATACATGCAACACTTGGCCGGATCGCAACAGAATTAATACTGAGTGAAAATAATCCAGTATCCAAAGGTTATGGGTTACATACTATATGATTCCATTTATATAACACTTTCAAAATGACAAAATTAAAGAGATGGAAACCAGAATAGTAATAGGCCTTGGACTACAAAATGAAGCAGGGCAAAGGCTAACAGAGTTTTGCCAAGAGAATGCACTGGTCATAGCAAACACCCTCTTCCAACAACACAAGGGATGACTGTATAAATGGACATCATCAGATGCTCAATACTGAATCAGATTGATTATATTATTTGCAGTCAAAGATGGAGAAGCTCTATACAGTCAGCAAAAACAAGACCAGGAGCTGACTATGGCTCAGATCATGAACTCCTTATTGCAAAATTCAGACTTAATTGAAGAAAGTAGGGAAAACCCCTGAATCTGCCTACAATTCAGGAGACCTGGGTTCGATGCCTGCATCAGGAAGATGCCCTGGAGAGGGGAATGGCAACCCACTGCAGTATTCTTGCCTGGAGAATCCCATGGACAGGAGATCCTGGCAGATGACCGTCCGTGGTGTTGCAAACAGTTGGAGACCATTCGGGTATGACCTCAATCAAATCCCTTAAGATTATTCAGTGGAAGTGACAAACAGATTCAAGGGAGTAGATCTGACAGACAGAGTGCCTGAAGAACTGTGGACGTAGGTTCACGATATTGTACAGGAGGCAGTGATCAAGACCATCCCCAAGAAAAAGAAATGCAAAAAGCAAAATGGCCATCTAAGGAGGCCTTACAAATAGCTGAAAAATAAGCGAAGCTAAAGGCAAAGGAGAAAGTCAAGGATATACCCATCTGAATGCAGAGTTCCAAAGAAGAGCAAGGAGAGATAAGAAAACATTCCTCAGTGAACAATGCAAAGAAATAGACGAAAACAACAGAATGGGAAAGACTAGAGATCTCTTCAAGAAAATCAGAAATACCAGGGGAACATTTCATGCAAAGATGAGCACAGTAAAGGCCAGAAATGGTATGGACGTAACAGAAGCAGAAGATATTGAGAAGAGGTGGCAAAAATACACAGATGAACTATGCAAAAAAAGATCTTCATGAGCCAGATAACCATGATGGTGTGATCCCTCATCTAGAACCAGACATCCTAGAGTGTGAAGTCAAATGGGCCTTAGGAAGCATCACTACAAACAAAGCTAGTGGAGGTGATGGAATTCCAGTTGAGCTATTCAATTCCTAAAAGATGATGCTGTGAAAGTGTTGCACTCAATGTGCCAGGAAATTTGGAAAACTCAGCAGTGGCCACAGGACTGGAAAAGGTCAGTTTTCATTCCAATCCCAAAGAAAGGCAATGCCAAAGGATATTCAAACTACTGGATGATTGCACTCTTCTCACATGCTAGCAAAATCATGCTCCAAAGTCTCCAAGGCAGGCTTCAACAATATTTGAACCATGAACTTGCAGATGTTCAAGCTGTATTTAGAAAAGGCAGAGGAACAAGAGATCAAATTGCCACCATCCATTGAATCATGGTAAAATCAAGAGAGTTCCAGAGAGACATCTACTTTCTTGACTATGCCAAAGCCTTTGACTGTATGGATCACACTGAACTGTGGAAAATTCTTCAAGAGATGGAAATACCAGACCACCTTACCTGCCTCCTGAGAAATCTGTATACAGGTTAAGAAGCAACATTTAGAACTGAACATGGAACAATGGACTCCTTTCCAAATTGGGAAAGGAGTATGTCAAGGCTGTATATTGTCACCCTGCTTATTTAACTTATATGCAGGGTGCAAAATGCTGGGCTGGATGAAGCACAGCTGGAATCAAGGTTGCCTGAAGAAATATCAGTAACCTCAGATATGCAGATGATACCCCCCTTATGGCAGAAAGTGAAGAGGGACTAAAGAGCCTCTTGATGGAAGTGAAAGAGGAGAGTGAAAAAGCTGGCTTAAAACTCCACATTGAAAAAACTAAAATCATGACATCCGGTCCCATCACTTCAAGGCAAATAGATGGGGAAACAATGGAAACAGCGACAGACTTTATTTTCTTTGGCTGCATATGGTGACTGCAGCCATGATATTAAAAGACCCTTGCTCCTTGGAAGAAAATCTATGACAAACCTAGACAGCATAATAAAAAGCAGAGACATTACTTTGCTGAGAAAGTTCTGTCTAGTCAGAGCTATGGTTTTTCTGGTAGTCATGTATGGATGTGAGAGTTGGACCATGAAGAAAGCTGAGCACTGGAGAGTTGATGTTTTTGAAATGTGGTGTTAGAGAAGACTCTTGAGAGTCCCTTGGATTGCAAGGAGATCCAACCTGTGAATCCTAAAGGAAATCAGTCCTGAATTTTCATTGGAAAGACTGATGCTTAAACTGAAGCTCCACCACTTTGGCCACCTGGTGCGAAAAACTGACTCATTGGAAAAGACCCTGATGCTGGGAAAGACTGAAGACAAGAGGACAAGGGGATAACAGAGGATGAGTTGGTTGGATGGCATCACTGACTCGATGGACATGAGTCTGAGCAGACTCTGGTGTTGGTGACGGACAGGGAAGCCTGGTATGCTACAGTCCATGGGGTCATAAAGAGTCAGGCATGACTAAGTGATTGAAGTGAACTAAACTAATCAGTTTCCTCATTTTGAGAGAAATGCCCAGCATATGTTAAATGTATATTTAGAATGCATTTTTAAGATGGTGCCAAACTATTTTGCATAATGACTGTTCAGTTCAGTTCACTTGGTGATGTCAGCACCAGGACCCAGGAGAAAGAAACAGAAGCCCACAGGAGACTTGCCTGTGGATGTCTGGAGTCTCCGGCGAAGGCGTGAGTTGGGGGCACAGACTGTAGCAGTACATGCCTGGAATCTTTTGAGGGAGGTCACTGTTATCTTCATTCAGTTCAGTTCTGTTCAGTCGCTCAGTCCTGTCCAACTCTTTGCGACCCCATGGAGTGCAGCATGCCAGGCCTCCCTGTCCATCACCAACTCCCGGAGTTTATGCAGATTCATGTCCATTAAGTTGGTGATGCCATCCATCCATTCATTAACTCCACCATAGTTTGGCCCCAGGTAAATAGCAAGGAGGAAGCACAACTCCACCCATCAACAGAAAATTGGATTAAAGATTTACTGAACATGGCCCTGCCCATCAGAACAAGACCCAGTATCCCCCACAGTCAGTCTGTCCCATCAGGAAGCCTTCATAAGCCTCTTATCCTTGTCCATCAAAGGGCAAACAGACTAAAAGCCACAGAATGGCTGTACCAATTTAATATTCTCAGAGGCAATATGTGAGAGATCTAGTTTTGCTACATCCTTGCTACTGTCACCATTTTAAAATTTTTAGCTGTTGTAATAGATGGATGTATGGCAATATCTCTTCATCATTTTAATGGGCAATTTTCTAATGGTAAATGACCATCTTCAGTTCAGTTCAGTTGCTCAGTCACGTCCGAGTCTTTGCGACCCCATGAACTGCAGCACGCCTGGCCTCTCTGTCCATCACCAACTGCCCAGAGTCCGCCCAAACCCATGTCCATTGAGTCGGTGATGCCATCCAACCATCTCATCCTCTGTCGTCCCCTTCTCCTCCTGCCCCCAGTCTTTCCCAGCATCAGCGTCTTTTCCAATGAATCAGCTCTTCGCATCAGCTGGCCAAAGTATTGGAGTTTCAGCTTCAGCATCAGTCCCTCCAATGAACACCCAGGACTGATCTCCTTTAAGATGGACTGGTTGGATCTCTTGAGAGATCCAAGGGACTCTCAAGAGTCTTCTCCAGCACCACAGTTCAAAAGCACCAATTCTTCTGCGCTCGGCTTTCTTTATAGTCCAACTCTCACATCCATGCATGACCACTGGAAAAAAATGACCATCTTAGCATGTGTTTATCTTCTGTGTGTTCTCTCAGTGAAGTCTCTGTCTTTTGCCCATTTTCTTGTTAGATTGTAGGCTCACTGTCACCCCTCTGAGCCACCTCATTCTGCCTTGTTGCTGCTGGGGTGGGGGGTAGGAGTGCCATCTGCCCCCTGCTCAGACACCAGGGAGGAGGTTGGGGCAGTGGGTTTCTGGGTAGCAAGTCCTCCTGGCAACCAGCTTTAGCGCATCCCTGCAGGTCAGGGGGAATGTTCGGTTCTCCACTTGGCCACACTGATTCCAAGAGGGGTCAGTTTTCTTTTCATTTTTGGCTGGTCAACAAGTATTAAAAATGAGGTTTTTCCCTACCAGACATCCTTTCCCCAGTCCTTTGTGTAGAGATGGTCCTGGGTCCAGGCCTCTCTAGCACCCCATCAGGGATGAAGGAGGAAAGAAAACCCAGAAGCTTCCATCACTCCTCAGGTTGTGACGTTCCTGCCCGGTCCCCTTCCCTGCATTGTTCATAGTTTTCCTGTATGTGCTGGTGTCTGAGGCCCCAGACCCTTTGTTAGTCAGCCTGGGGCTCACTAGAGCTCCTGTGCAGAGACACTGGTCTTGGCTCTTGACGCCAGGAGGTGATGGGTGAGGGCCTGGGCCTCACTGGACGAGGCCCGAGATCTGCGTTTTCTTCATGCACTGGGGGTGAGCCTCTTGGTGATGACGCCCGTCTGTCAGGGCTCCGTGACGCTGTGCACACGGGGCACCTTGCAGGCGCCCGCCTGTCCCTAAGGGCGCAGCACACAGCCGCTCTCGGTCTCCTCTAGGGGAGACTCTTGGCTCCAGAAGGTCATTTCTGAGCTCAGTGGGAGAACAAAAGCCAGATGATGGGGGTTCCAACACCAAGCACTCGGTGAGGGAAGTCAGTTTGCCTCTGAGATTGTGAGCTGCAGAAGGAGAGAGAGGCCTGTGAAGGAGGGAGAAGGAAGTCTGGAGCTCAGGCAGGACAGGAGGAGGAGCTGAGGGGAGCGGAGAGAGGGGAGGCGTGCAGGTAAATCACAGGGAGAGGGCCGTGCCGCTGGTGGTGTCAGGGGAGCACAGGGGCAGAGACGGGAACGCTGCCCCGGAGGCCAGGGCAGGCTCCCTCAGCCCGCATCCAGCGCAGGACTGCGTTCCCGACCGACGTCTCCACGTACTGTGACCTGTGCTTCCCCAGAATCAGACAGCCACTGTCTCCACTCCTGGTGGTCACTGTTTCCACTGCATAAAGAAGAGAAAAGAGACTGAACGAGGAGACAGGAGGTTAGAAAGAAAAGAGTGAGTTTACAGTGATTTACATGTGTCAGTAAGCTCCATTCTTTTATTATTACTTCATCTTGTGTTTATTAACCATCTGCTTTATTTCAGGCATTGGCTCTGGTTGCAGTGAGGAGAAAATTGACGTTATCCATGTGCTTGTGCTCTGGGCACTGGACCTCGTGTGTCTGTTCACGGCTGTGATGTGTGCTCGAGGGAAATGTGCGTTCCTGCAGTGCTGCCATGATACAGGGGGATGCGGCTGGTGGAGGGTGACGGAGGCCTCCCCAGAGCAGAGAGGCTAGAGTTGAAGCCAGGTGGCTATGGGTGCTGCCAGGGTGAGAGGTGTGGGATATGTTCTAGATAAAGGATGCAGGGTTTGTGGATGAGGAATTGAAGGAAAGCTGGTGAGGACAGACGTGCTCAGCAGGAGGGGGCAGGACACGGACAAGGAGGCGGGGAAAGGGGCAGGCCCTGGGAGCTTAGCATGTGCCCGGGTTCTCTGTGTGGATCCAAGAGTGAGGATAGTAATATCCTCCACAGGATACTGTGACACAGGTATGAGTGGGGACGGTGGGGAGCACAGGCTCAGGGCCGCATCTTTACAGCCAAGCTGCCCACCATTTAGGACAGGTGTCAGAGCCTTGGATGTGATGGACCAGGCGGACCCTCATGTCGTGGGTGGACAGAGGCTATCAGAGCCTTGGATGTGATGGACCAGGCGGACCCTCGCGTCATGGGCAGACAGAGGCTATCAGAGCCTTGGATGTGATGGGGGACCAGGTGACCCTCTTGTCGTGGGTGGACAGAGGCTATCAGAGCCTTGGATGTGATGGACCAGGCGGACCCTCGCGTCGTGGGTGGACGGAGGCTATCAGAGCCTTGGATGTGATGGACCAGGCGGACCCTCGCGTCGTGGGTGGACGGAGGCTATCAGAGCCTTGGATGTGATGGACCAGGCGGACCCTCGCGTCGTGGGTGGACGGAGGCTATCAGAGCCTTGGATGTGATAGACCAGGCGGACCCTCGCGTCATGGACAGACATAGGCTATCAGAGCCTTGGATGTGATGGACCAGGTGGACCCTCGCGTCATGGGCAGACAGAGGCTATCAGAGCCTTGGATGTGATGGACCAGGCGGACCCTCGCGTCATGGACAGACAGAGGCTATCAGAGCCTTGGATGTGATGGACCAGGCGGACCCTCGCGTCATGGGCAGACATAGGCTATCAGAGCCTTGGATGTGATGGACCAGGCGGACCCTCGCGTCATGGACAGACAGAGGCTATCAGAGCCTTGGATGTGATGGACCAGGCGGACCCTCGCGTCATGGACAGACAGAGGCTATCAGAGCCTTGGATATGATGGACCAGGCGGACCCTCGCGTCATGGACAGACAGAGGCTATCAGAGCCTTGGATGTGATGGACCAGGTGGACCCTTGCGTCGTGGGTGGATGGAGGCTGTGGGTGTGGAGAGGGCAGAGCAGGGGGAGTGGAGGACAGTGAGCAGCTCCGAGACTTGGCAGGTCATCAGCTTCCAGCTGGGTGACTCGTTCCTGCTTTACTGTCATCAGGACCACTGAAGAAGACAGGAGCTTATTTTTAGACTTTTTTGGTCCAAGATGCTTCTGCAATGTCCAGATGAAAATGTCTAGGAAGTAGTTGCCTATGTGGATGTGGAGGGAAAACCAGAGCTGATCACAGAAACATAGGCTGAAGACATTTGTCCTGGATGGTTGGGTGGGTGCAGGTCTGGTGAGGGGGCTGGAGGGGATCACTGGGGGTGAGGGGAAGTCCAGGGACAGAGGGTGTGATGCTGTGATGAAAGGAAGCAATGCCATGCGGCAGACACGAGGGCGAGAGTTGATGCCCTTGGAGGATCAAGGCAAAGGTCTGCAGGTGAGATTGAGTATAAAATACTGAGCAAATGGTAGAGGCTGAGTGAGGGAGCTGGTGAAAGTCTGGCTTGCACAGTGTTTCCACCTGCGTCCCTCCGAACCCTGGCTCTTCAGGAGCATTTCTATCACACCCCGTCTGTCTCTTTCTGACACACACACTTGTTTTATAGTCAGTTAATTATGAGGATTGCTGTTAAAATGACATAGCTCTTTCAAAAACATGACTTCTGAAAGTATTTATTTAGCATGTTGTTGTTTACTCACTAAGTCGTGTCTGACTCTCTTGCTACCCCACCTGCCAGGCTCCTCTGTCCGTGGGATTCTCCAGGCAAGAATACTGGAGTGGGTAGCCATTTCCTTCTCCAGGGGATCTTGCCCACCCAGGGATCGAACCCAGATCTCCTGTATTGCAGGCAGATTCTTGACCATCTGAGCCACCAGGGAAGCCTTACACATCAAAGTAACCAGCACCCAAATCAGGAAACAGACCATCACCTAAGTATCAGTATGGGCATTTTGGTTCAACATTATGTCTGAGAGATTCCTCCATGCTGCTGTTAAATACTACTGCCTTCCAATCCCACACGTCCTAATTCCTTCTCTGGATGATGTTTCTGAAGGTCAGCTCAAGCACCTCTGCCTCCGTGTCTTTTCCTCAGATGAGTTCCGATGTCCTAACATGTGGTTCTCTCCTGCCTCAGTCCCTGGCCCTCCCTCCCTGACACCCGGGGCTCTGGACCTCCTGTGCTTTTTAAAGTTTATCACCTGCATAATACTTGCCTTCTCCTGCCTCTGGATTCTTCAAGCCTTTGGCAGAGGTATGGACAGGTCCGTGGAAGCAACAATTCTGGGTCCTGTCTGACGTCATCACTGTGTTCATGCTGTCCACACGTGCAGCTGAGGCTGTGAACTGCCATCTCAGACCTGTGTTCTCAAACCCCATGCACAGAAGCATCACCTGGGTACAGTCCTAAGTATGCATCCTCAGGCCCACAGCCTCCAGGAGGTCTGATGCCAGAGAGCTGAGGTTGAGGCCAGGAATCCATGTTTGTCATGGGTTCCCACGTGGTTCTGATGCTGGTCCACGTTCTGTGAGATGCTCTCCTTGGGATAACTCCAGGGCCCCATTGCTGGCTCCCTTGGCATGACAGGGAGGGAGCTCGGCTCCCCCGTTTAAATATTGAGCTGTCTGTCTGTCTGCCCCCCAGACTATAGGCTCTGAGACCTTTCCACAGCCTGCTCAGAACTGGTGCAGAGCCTGGACATGACACACACTCAATAGATGCTCATAGAATCACTTCACTGTGCAGTGCTTTTCCATAGATCTGTCTTACTTTTCCAACTCTTATATAAACTATTTAAAAGCCTGACCTATTCCTTGCCTATAACACTGAACACAGTGACTTCCGTACTGTAGATATTCTGTACATTTATTTTGTGTTAGTTAATAGGTGTCACCTACAACCCTTGAGCTGCCGTAGTAGGATTAAAGCTTGAAGCAGGTTGTGAGATCCCTGCTTTACACAGTGGGGCTCCCCTGGTGGCTCAGACAGGAAAGGGTCTGCCTTCAATGCAGGAGACCCAGGTTCGATCCTTGGGTCGGGAAGATCCCCTGGAGAAGGGAATAGAAGACCACTCCAGTATTCTTGCCTGAAGAATTCCAT